>NC_134354.1:102378861-102573861 GCF_048569485.1 Anomaloglossus baeobatrachus | reverse complement strand
ATCCTTGCAGCGCTGGGGTCCGGGTTCAAATCCCACCATTAACATCATCTGTAAGGAGTTTGTATGTACCCCGTTTTTGTGGGATTTTCCTCCGGGTTCTCCGGTTTCCTCCCACACTTCAAAGACAAGGAATTTAGATTGCGATTCCCAATGGGGACAGTGATGATATAATGATATCTAACGCACTGTGGGATTAATAGGGCTATAGAAGTAAAATAAATAATTGCGCATGATATAGGTACACTATTTTCACACATGCATTGATGTATACTGATGTTATACCATATAATTTGTACAAATAGATCAAGTGTTGTGAATCACTATGCACAAAATAGAGCGTAAGGCAGTGTTCTCCAATGCTAGTCCTCAGGGCCACCATGTCCTCAGGATTTCCTTATTATTGCCCAAGTGATAATGCCATCATCGGTGCAATACTATAGAAATCCTGAAGACACGATCTGTTGGTGGCGCTTGAAGCCTGGAGTTGGTGAACACTGGTGTAAGTGAATGAGGACTTAATATTTAGGAAGAGAGGGAAGACTAGGATCCCATTGTGACCCTTTTACACCCACCTTCCTCTGCTTGATTACACTGACTTGGTTACACTGTACTATATTTTATATGATTTGTTCATATGCTATTAAATAGCCTATTACTTATACCAGACCAGTCAGCGGTTGCCAAAATTAGCAGAAAAGAGTTAGCCTATAACCGATCTACATATAATGTATACTAAGTTTTTGCAGGAATATGTATTAAGTATAATGAAGAAGATGTGAAGATATTCAGAACCTTGATTTTAACTTTTAAATGTATTTCTTTATTACTTGTTATCATTAGTTGTAAATTCCACTTTGGCCACATGGGGGAGCTCCAGTGTAGTAACATTTTGTCAGTGACTGGCAGCGTTATGGGAGACTGCAGGTTGCATCAGGTCTGCATATGACGTATTGGAGGTAGAGGTGGAGGAGTCAATGAGCGATAAGATCGGATATTCCTGGATATAAGCCAAGGATGTCAATAAAAGCAATGCGGCCCATTTGTGTAAAGTAATAGCCAGAGGAGGCAAGTTTCTGCAGGTCTCTGGAGGTTTCCAAACTTATACTAAGCAAATAATTCCATAAAAAAAACTAGATAAAAAAGGTCAATATATCAAATCTTATAGGGAAAAGATGCGCTTTAAGGATAAGATATCGACGACAGACTTTATTTGTAAGCACCTGTCCTCACACAGCGCCCCCTCCTGGGCAGGTACCAGCCCCGCATCGCTGTAAGGTTACTTCTGCAGAGAACTTAAAGGGTACCTGCACTATGGTTGCTAATCTTTGTTGTAGGAACTTTATTTTTTATAATTTATTTTTAGCATATGTGTTACCGTATACATAATTTGTACCCCAAGAGGTAAAAAAAAATATTTGTAAATTTTATTGTTCATTTTTCCCACTGTAACTTTGGAATTCACAGGTGCCCCAGTTACAGAAATAAACAGCCCCCTGATGTGCCAGGCTCCACTGACAGCTGATCTTGGTCTGCGATGCTGGTGGAGACTCTGCAATTGATTTTGCCAGGTCCTACAGAAGCATCAGAAGTGCCAATGCTTTTGTTGGCTGCATACCACTACCAATACCATATACAACGCTATGTGGCCAGTAAAAGTAGAAGAAAGAGGGGGTTTTGGATTTCTTCAGTGGATTTCTTGGCTGAGTCGGACAACTTGGGGCCTTAGTAGTTATTGCTAGATTGCAGTAGCTTTAAAATGGGATTCTTCATAAGGTTTTCGCCATGTATTCTGAGAGCAACATAACGTAGGAGTAGAGACCCTGGTTCCAGTTATGTGTCACTTACTTTATCTGCTACAGATCTAGCAGCTCTCTGAATGCTGACCTCTGAATAATCCCGCCCACACCACTGATTGGCAGCTATGGTCACTGTGCATAGGCAGAAAGCTGCCAATCACTGGTGGGTGTTGTGTTCTACAGAGCTCAGTAATATAGAAAACAACATGGCAGCAGGTTTACTAGTCATCTTGGAATAATCTCCTGCTGATAAAATAGTTATTTTATCAAAACTACAGCAAGCAGCTCAGTAAGTGATACCCTGCTGGAATCAGGATCTGTATCTCTGCATTATGCTGCTCCAAGACTAGCTGTCAAAAACCTGTTGATTGATTCCTGTTAATCCCATGCGGTAAATTGAGAATTGTGCGCGATCAAAGCTATAGAACAAGTGCTATAAATTTATGTCACTTGGTCGCAATCTTTATAAAGTGGATGAAAAAGAAACTTTTTATAGTGACAGATGCCTAAGAATTTCACAGGGTTACAATGTTCTGGTAACTATTGAAAACAAAGAATACATAAAAGGGCACAAAATCAGCTACATGGATTGTGACATCCAACAAACTCAAAGTAAACCTGCTCAAAGAATTAAAAAAAAAAAAAAAAAAATAATAAAAAATTGTCAGGCTAATAAAGTCACTTCTGGTCCTCTTTTGCCCCCTATATATGTAATACTGTCTGCAAGATATAATACAGGACGGGTCCTGTCCATCAGTGCAACACATGAAGCTATCGGCTGAAGTTGCCCCTCGTGGAAGTCCTGCTGTCCCCGCCCCGTGCATTCCCGCTACACATAATGGTTATCCCAGTAGCGGGTCACCTTTAGCAGATTCCTCATATGCGAGGCCACATTGTGTTTTTTCTTGGTTTAAAAGGAAAATAAATTGATTTATAAATTGAAAGAAGGCTACAACTGATACGGGCGGCATGGTGGCTCAGTGGTTAGCACTGCAGTCTTGCAGCACTTGGGTCCTGGGTTCAAATCCCATCAAGGACACCTGTAAGGAGTTGTATGCTCTCCCCGTGTTTGTGTGGGTTTCCTCCGGGTTCTGCCGTTTCCTCCCACACTCCAAAGACATACTGATGTGGAATTTAGATTGTGAGCCCCAATGGGGACAGTGATGAACATGTCTGCAAAGTGCTGCGAAATTAATAGCACTATATAAGTGAATAATATAAATAAACTGATGCCAAACAGCATTTGTTACCTACACTAATATGGTGTCCATTTAAAAGATACATAGTGAGTTATTTCATTACATAGTGGCCACTATATATGACAAGCAAGTGCCAATCAAGTGTATGGTTGAGAGATGTCATGGCAAAGGCGGGTTCACATGGCTGTATTTTTTCAATCTGAGTAAAGAGATCCGATTATGTTAATCAAAGTGGGATATGGCTTTTTTTTCAGTAATGAATATAATAAAATAAAATAAAAATCACCATTCTGTTGTCTTTGTAAAAAAATCGGACCGCACTCTATTCTCGGAGGCAAACTGTGTAAACAGCAATTTTTTTTTCCTCCTACATGTGCACTGCTTAATCGTATAACATTGGTCTGAACATAATTCTGTTGTTTAGCAGATAGCACTCGGCTTGAAAATATGGTCGCCTACTGTTTAATGCATTCATCATCCATGAGCAATAATGGCATTTGTTTAATGGATATGATATGAAACGCTCATGATCTATCCTTCAAATCATATATCAGTGTTCCCCAACTTCTGTCCTCAAAGGCCACCAACAGATTTCCTTACTATTGTCTTGGAGAAAATTCCATCAGCATAGTGTTATCGATCATCCGTGCGATATGTTATCTGTCATCCATATATGTAAAGTATATTACTAATATAGTGGACACTGCACTGTAGATCAGCATTTAGTAAATTCAGGGGTTTTGATGAGCAAAAAGAAATGACAATGGGAGAATGGGGAGTCATTTTTGCAACTTCTGCCGCTCAGTAATTTGCAGTAGTTTTAAATCTATTGGTGTCCAAAGTGCCTAATAATTGTATTTTATGGAGGGAGGGGAATTCTATTGCTCTATAAATTTCTGCTGATATGCGGTGCAGAATCCACACCCCAAATTCAAAATGTGAGGACTTGTCCTTGCTGATGGTTTTTGTATGTGTGTCATTTTCACATTGTGCTTTGTGTATTTGCGAAGGCTTTTGTATGGCATTGTGGTATACACCTCAGCAGCAATGCCGCATGATGACAGTGAATAGGATCAGAATTCAAGAGAAAACAGGATGCAGATATGGCCGTTGCTTCCTGGTCACAACACGCAGAGGAGTCAGCCCTCTGTATACCACTGACTACAGCAATGATATAGTATATATTATACAAGGAACTACATATAATCTCTCATGTGAAAAAAAAAACTCCTTTATTTTTCATGATTGTCCAATTCAAGACTACCCTCTTCCTCTTCATAAATCCCATTAGTCATGTCTGACTATTGGAATTTTCCACTTTTGTATGGATCTACATTCTGCGTCCCCAGCACATAATGGTCTCGGACAGACAGAGCCTGAATCAGACTGCGGATTGTATGAAATACTGTACATAACAGTACGGGACGTGGAGTGGAAAAGAAGAACAAAAATGCTCAACGTGTAGCAAAAAAAGAATTGACATCAAGATATGTCACAAGTTTTGATCAGCGCTGAGACGCTCCTAATAGCTAAAAAGCAGGATCAGAAGCGGTACCCAAAACGGAACACTGACTCATACATTGCGGTCGCGGCGTAAAGTGGTGCTCAGCATGGTAACATGAGTAAGGGCAATTCATGCCTTATATGCGTAGGTTTACAACTATTAATATGAATTAATAAAATATGGAATTGTAGAATTTATTTTTCCTCATTTTTGCAGAAGCTGAATTACCCTCCTTTCCATTGTTACTCCCATGATTCACCTGGGAGCCGGACAAGAACTCAATTTGTGCGCCGCACCCGACTTCTTGTCTGCTTGGATTGGTGAGATGATATACAATTTTATCAACTATACAGTTCTCCCAGCTCTGCTAAAATGGGCGAAGCCGGGTAACATGTGAGCGCAGCGGAGGCATTACACTGCAGTGCATCTAATTCATGATTAGCTGTGGTGTTCCTTAAACCAAAAAACTTACTCCAGTCATGGACTGGAGTAAGATTTCTGCCTTGGAGCAGGACACTCGTAAAGTGCTTTGGATTCATTAATAGTTGTATGTCAGAATGAATTAATCAGATGTGTATGACTCCTACAGTGCTTGGGAACCCCATAAGGAAGGAATAAAGCAGCAACCGAGCATGTGCAGTGCTACACCATTCTACGGATAAAGGTTCTGCCGATCCGAGAAGTCAGACTCCCAACAATAACCTTGATTTCACCGGGTAACTTCTTTAACTTTCTCCTACAGCCCTAATTTAAAAGCTTTTCTGTCTCATAAAACGTGCCCCCCGATTTCCTAGTCCACTTACCTAAGAGTAGTAGCTTAAAATAAAATATAGAATAATATGTCCACCTCTGTAAGCTAAGAGTTAATGGTCCCTAGCCGGATTCCTTATAATTTTGCAGGATCATATTTAACAACATGAATTATATAATTAATGAGGACATATGTTATAAATGACCCGATGGCAGTAAAAACGCAGGACACTACGGAACGGTGCAGAGCTACGGCGCGCAACAAACACATTTAAAGCTTCAAAGTTAAATAAAGAGCTGAGGAGAGCAAATGTAATTACCTATCAGCCATCTGAGGAATGATATAATGTCCGTTCTTATGATCTGAAATAGACAAATCACACACAATAGTTAGTGCTCGGAGTAAATTAAGAATTTCCTGTAAGATCAGAAACATTTCAGCTACAGGACATTGTACAGAACACAAGTATTCAGGAACGGGCAGGATGTAGACACTGGATACTACCATAGTGTAGGCGCACACATGCCTGATACTCCCAAAAACTAACGACCACCCTCTTGGGAAGCACACACCGGTCCTATGGTTATTGCTGATCTCTACGCACAATAGTTATGATTATATATATATATTTACTACAAAGAACGCCTTTAATAAAGATCCAGTTATAACCGCGAGGCCGGAATAGGCCATTTATATGCATATCCGAAATGGTGAATACATGATTGATATAGACATATACACTACTCACAAAAAGTTAGGGATATTTGGCTTTTGGGTGAAATTTCAGGATGATCCTAAAATGACCTTTTCTGGTGACCTTAATGTGACCTTCTCTAATCTTCTGAATGCACATGTCCAATTGTTCAATGTTTCAGGACTTTTGTTTCCCACAACTTGCTTTTCTCTAACAAGGAGCTTAATGGCAAAAACAACAACAGGTGTTTGATCCATGAATCGCCCAATAAATTTCGGGGTTCAATTAAAATTAGTATTTAAACCATCATCTTCATCATGCTGTTCCCATTCTGACATCATAAGACCAAGACAATACCCAACAATAGATCTGCAGTACTGCGCCATTGCGAGGCATCAAGTAGGATGTTCTCAGACAGAAGAGGCCATTGAGCTTAGAATGTCACAGAGTGTCATCAGCAGGTTGCAACAGAGACACAGAGAGACTGGAAGTCACAAAAAGGCAGAGAAGTGGATGTCCTTAGGCCACATCACACACAGATCACCACTTCATTGTGAACAATGCTCTTTAGAACCGGATGATGAATGCCACAAAACTCCAGGCATGTTTAAGGGATGAGAGAGGCACACAAGTGTCACTTCAGACCATTCGAAACTGTTTACATCAGCATGGACTGTGCGCTGAATGACCTGCAAGAGTACCTGATTACATGTCTTCCATGGGTCAGGGAGCATCTACACTGGACGAGGGACTAGCAAGGCCTAAGGGCAGTTCACTGGTGAAAGTCAATTCATGCTGTGCAGAAATGATGACCACCAACGATGTTTTAGACATCAAGGAGAGCACTATGCCTGATCCACTGTTGTCACCAGAAGAGCCTTCCTTTGGTGGTGTTGGGTGTTACCATGTGGGCAGGTGTGTCTGGTCAATAAAGAACGGCCCTACACTGTGTGAATGCTACAGTGACAAGCACCTACTACTTCATGAACACCATTAATCTAGTCATTATGCCTCTGCATGAACAGCAAAGGCCTAATTTCTTCTTCATGAACAACAATGCTCTATCTCATCGACGTCGCATCATTAGGGAATGGCTGAGAGAAACTGGGGTAACTCAAATAAGAGTGGCAGCACTTTCTCCAGACCTGGATCTCATAGAAAACCTATGAGATCAGGTGAGTCGCTGTGTGGAGGCTCATAACTCTGTACGCCCCGAACTTCAATGATCTGACGGCCGCCCTTCAAGAAGAGAGGGACGCCATACCTCAGGAGACAATAACTCCACTTGTGAACAGCATAAGACGTCATTGTACAGCTATAATTAATGCTCAAGGCCTCATGACAAGTTATTGAAACACTGACATTTTTGGGGAGTATTCTCATCACTGTGGTTTTTTGTTTCAATAAATTCTCTGAGATGAGGAAATCACCAATGCTGCTTCTACTTAAATGCCCTACTATTATGATAAACTACACTGTACAAAAATTTCACCCGAAAATGAAATATCCCTAACTTTTTGTGAGTTGTATGTGTATACACCTGGGAGATAACGGTATATCCAATACACAAAAAATAAATTGAATATAAAGGGGTGTGGGGGTGTGTGTGTGTGTGTGTGTGTGTGTGTGAGTGAGATATTTATATAGAATATACAGTCATGGCCGAAAGTGTTGGCAGACTCAAAATAGTTCTCCAAAATGAAAGGTTTCTCACAGAAAATTATTGCAATTATGCATTTTGTAATACACCTGTTTATAAGCAGCATAAAAAGTAAACAGAGGAAAAAAGGCAAACTGGACATAATTTCAAACAAAACCATAAAAATGAGCCAGACAAAATTGTTGGCACCCTCAACTCAATATTTGGTTGCACACCATTTAGAATAAATAACTACAATCAATCGCTTCCAATAACCATCAACAAGCTTCATACACTTCTCAGCTGGAATTTTGGACTCTTCTATTGCAACATGCTCAAGGTCTCTTATATATGAAGGTGCCTTCTCCCAACAGCAATTTTAAGATCTCTCCACAGGTGTTCAATGGGATTTAGATCCGGACTCATTGCTGCCACTTCAGAACTCTCCAGCGCATTGTTTCCATCTATCTCTGGGGGCTTCTTGAAGTATGTTTGGGGGTCATTGTCCTGCTTGAAGACCAATGACCTAGGACACAAACACATATCTGACACAGGGCAGTACATTGCCAGGCAAAATCTTTTGTTAATCTTCAGATTCCATGATGCCTTGCACACAGTAAAGGCACCCAGTGCCAGAGGCAGCAAAACAACCTCAAAACATCTTTGAATCTCCACCATATTTGACTGTAGGTACGGTGCTCTTTTCTTTGTAAGTCTCATACTGTTATTGGTAAACCATAGAATGATGTTCTTTACCAAAAAGCTTTATCTTGGTCTGATCTATCCACAATATGCATTCCCAGAAGGATTTTGGCTTACACACGTACATTTTGGCAAACTGCAGACTAGCTTTTTTTATGTCTCTGTGTCAGCAGTGGGGTCCTCCTGGGTCTCTTGCCAAAGTGTTTAATTTAATTCCAATGTTGATGGAATGTTTGTGCCGACAATAATGCACCCTGAGCCTGCAGGACAGCTTGAATTTTATTGGAACGCGATTAGGGCTGCTTATCCATCATTCAGACTATCCTGTTTTGCAACCTTTCATCAATTTTTCTCTGAAAGTTCTAAATTAACGTGGCTCCCACAGACAAAAAAATAAAATATCAACTTCTCCCCTTTTTATCTGGTTTCAGGTGTGATTTTCATATTGCCCACAATTTTACTTGCCACAGGTGCATATGAACGAGCATCACATGCTTGAAACAAAGTGGTTTACCCACAATTTTGGAAAGGTGACAATTGTGTTTTGTGGGAAATTATGCCCAATTTCCCTTTCTTTCTTGCTTTGTTGTGTAGTTGCAATACACACAAAGGAAATAAACTCGAGTATGACAAAATGTGTAATTGCAATAATTTTGTGGGTGAAATACTTTCTTTTCGGGAAGAATTTGAAGGCTGCCAACACTTTTGGCCATGACTGTATCTTATTTATAATTATAACACTAATACACACACATTATATCCAGGTTGACTTTTGTGTCTGTATTGGATGTATCGTTACCTTCATATGTGTAGGAGGTTAGTTAACATTCTTTTTATTTACATTTAAAGATGTAGCCTGCTATTATGCTAGAGGGATGCAGGTAGATAAATGGATTGCAAGACATACTTTTATTGGGACCACCAGCAATCAGCTGTAATAAGAGCAATCAGGCAAGTGTACGCATACGCCTGGAGCACCAAAAATAAAAGGAGTTGTCTTACAAGAGACATTTATGACATATCTTAAGGATATTCAATATAACTCTTACAGATGTGGATCCCACCTTTAGAATATTCCCCTGATTTGGTGGACGTCTGACCAGCACAAAGCAAAGGTGGCAGCAAATGCACCGACTCTCTCCATTCATTGCTGTAGGGAGATCTGAATATAGCCAAACAAATCTGCTTGTATAGGGGACTCCCATATTGATGGGGGAAGAGAGATCTAGCCTTCATGGCCACCTCTACTCACTGCTTGTAAGTGGTACTTCTCACATAGCGAGATCGCTGCTGAGTCACGGATTTTGTGACGTACCAGTGACATCATTAGCGATCTCGCTGTGTGTGACACTAAGCAGCGACCTGGCCCCTGCTGTGAAATCACTGATCGTTACACATTGTTCTGGTTCATTTTTTGGATGTCGGGCTCCCGCAGGGCAGCACGCATCGGTGTGTTTGACACCTTACCCAACAACCTCGTTCGCGACTCACGTAGGTGTGAATCTTCGTTGTTTTCCGCGCCCTCTCTGTTCCGATTGGTGATCGCTACTGCGTTCGGATTGGCCGCTTCCATCCTCTGTTCTGGCTTGTAGATCGCAGTACATTTCAGAAGTCTGAATTCAGTTGTCCTGGACCGCGTGTAGCAGCAGATCGTAATACAGTCCATTCTGCATCGGGACTATAGGATGGACAAGGATGGAGAAGGATGGAAGCGCTATTATGTTGCCTTCTCTAAAGGCAAGGCCGCCCAGTCACAACACAGTTACGACCACCAATCGGAGCTGAGGGGGCGCGGAAAAGGCAATGTAAATGCACGCCTATGTTACTAATCAAGATTTGAATCGTGCTATGTGACAAGGTCCCAGCGACCGTCGTTGGGAAGATCTGACTGTTTGACAGCTCACTAGCGACCCTGTAGCGACGTACTAGTGATTCTGACCAGGTCGTATCGTGGTCGGAATCACAGGTACGTCTTCTAGTGAGACGATACCCTAAGTTCCAGCCAAATCAGGGGACCCCTGTTCGGAAGGTAGCAAGTGTAACCAGCATCCACATGCCTTAAAGTCCTGTTTACACAAGAGAATGTGCTCGAGAGCTATAATCCTTTAAACAAGCCAAATGATCATGCTTGTTGCGTGTAACTAGGAAATCTCGTTCATGATAATTGTGCAGTGTAAAAGGCACCTTTAGGCCTTATCAAATCCAATTCAATATTCTTATTTTACTGTATTGTCACAGGCAGCAGGAAAATGATTATTACGCTGTAAGAAGAAACGTTTTTCTTCCAGGACTGATGTGTTTGTAAAGGCGCATATGTTCAATTCTGCATCAGAGAGCTGTTTATACCCAAGCATAAAATGTTATCTCCAGTTATACAGCTAAATATCACATTTCCCCAGAATGTATTACTGTGTCTGTATAAACAGAGAATGAGTCTCTCCGGCAGTGTTTTCTGATGATGTACGATGCTCCGTGCAACAACCAAAGAAACAAAAGCGTTATCTTTTGTAAGAAACGGAATTATGAGTAGCGTAATGTTTTGCCATTTTCAAACTGATGCTTTAATAAAAATCAGAATTTATACACTCTGCATAAATAAGCAGCCCATCAACAATGGCTTTTTATTTCAATAGTGTTTTTTTTCTTATTATTCCTTATTTTCACCAATTAAATGTTCTAAAAAAATGGTACCTTTGAATGACCCACTCTGCTCCGAGGAAGGTACACGTTGGGTTTACAAAGTTTGATACAGACACACTCACCTGGTTTTCGGCCGCAGAGGTAGAAGGCTAATCGATCCGTCAGCTCATACTGACACTCCACCAGTCTGTCTGCCAAATCATGGTGGCCGGCCTGCCTATAAAACAGGACATTTCTGCTCACAAACACTAACACTAAACACTTGAAGAAGGAAAGACTGATATATACTCCGTAGTTCAGAATGAAAGCCTCGTTAGTCATTTTGGGCATTGACCTGCTCATATCAAGAGTGCGGATAGGGGCTATATAGGTTCCTTAATATCTCTAGAAATGGTCCGATCGCATACAGGGTGAATACACACACAATCTTATTGGATCGGAAACTCTCCAAAATCATTCTAAAAACTTGGGAGTTTTCGCAGAAACGCAGTATTGTAGACAGGGAATAACTGTTGTGAAAGCCGTATGTCCAGTATTTCACTCCGACACAAACTAAAATGTGCATTATTTTTTTTTATTTTTTTTTTTTTAACGGGAACCTGTCAGCATACAGTATTTGGTGACTATAAGCTGCGACTGCCACCAGTGATCCCTTATATACATCATTCCAGAATACTGTATATAACAGCCCAGGTTACCCTGTATAACATTAAAAACACTTTTATAATTGGTACGGTCCAATGGGTGTTGTTGGTCTCCGGTCCGGCGCCTCCTCTTTGCGGCGGTCGTCGCCCTCTTTCTTCCCAGCCAAGTGTGGATGACGTGTCCTATGTCATTCACACTGGCCGGCGTTGCGGTCATGCGCAGGCACACTTTGATCTTCCCTGCTGAGGACAGATCAAAGTACTGTAATGTGCAGGCGCGAGGAAAGGTAAAAAGCCGCCCATGCATGCGCATTACAATACTTTGCGCCTACCCAGGACCTCAATGATGGCCAGTGTGGATGACGTAGGATGCATCATGCACACGGGCCTCTGAAGAAGAAGGATGACGATCGCCGCAGAGAGGAGGCACCGGACCGGAGAGCAGCGATATCCACTGGACCGGACCGCCCTTTAGGTGAGTATTATAAAAGTGTTTTTTACGTTCTACAGAGCGGTCTGGGCTCTTCTATACAATATTCAAGAATGCTGTATATAAGAGCTCACTGGTGGTGGCCACAGCTTATAGGCGCCAAATCTGGTGACAGGATCCCTTTAATAGATCTTGAATCTAGAGGCAGTTTGTGAAGTCAACCTTATACTATAATAACACTTTAATGTTTTGTTGCTGACTAATACTAATTAACTTTATCAAGATAAGTAGGCATTTATGCATTTTGATCTATGCTCCAGTATAATTTAGAAATAACAGACCCATTCTAAAAGATAAAACAATCCTCCTTTTCCATAAAAAAATATATAGGTGAACTCTCAATTTCTTGCATGATCACCTTACCTGCCATAATCAATAGGCGTTCTTCCATTCACATCAGGAGCCCCTGGGTCGGCTCCATATACTACCAAAAGCTCAGCCTGAAGAACTTGCCCAGCTTTAGCTGCTACATGTAGAGGAGTGCTCCCCTTCTCCTACAAAGAGAGTAGATAATAATGTCACACATGTGGGGATCAATGGAAACTACAACACTCCCCTCTGCAAATCTCTAACTTTGTTTGCGGACTATCTTAGGCTATGTGCGCACTAGAAATGTCATGTTTCTCAAGAAACTTTCTTGAGAGACATTCTGGGAGCTGAAGATTCTTGCATCTGCGGAAAAAATCCGCACCAAATTCGCGGCAAAAACACATGCGGATTTGCCGCGGATTTTTCCCTGCGGGTTTTTTTTTTAATGGATAAGTACAAATCCAGGGGTAATCCGAAGGAAATAATGAACATGCTCATTTTCTCAGGAAAGTTTCTCAAGAAACTTTCCTTGAGAAAAATCCGCAGTGTGTGCACACCTATTTTTTTTTTCCATAGGTTTTGCTGGGAAATGTCTGCGGAAAGATTTAACATCTTTCTCAAGAAATTTCCGCGGTAAATCCGCGGGTAAAACGGTCTAGTGCGCACAAAGCCTTACACTGTATTTCGCTATGGAGGATGTCATGTAAGCGCCTTCGACAACAGCCCCCTGATTAAAAAGGACACTTTCTAAGGGTACCGTCTCACTAAACGACGTACCAGCGATACGACCTGGTCAGGATTGCTTGTGCATCACAACATGGTCACTCGTGAGCTCTCAATCAGGCAGATCTCACCAGCGACCAGCTACCAGCCACCAGCGACTCTCCGCTTGGTAACCAGGGTAAATATCGGGTAACTAAGCAAATCGCTTTGCTTGGTTACCAGATATTTACCCTAGTTACCAGCATACACCGCTTAGCGTTGGCTCCCAGCACACGTAGCCAGGGTACACATCGGGTTACTAAGCAAAGCGCTTTGCTTAGTTACCCGATATTTACCCTGGCTACGTGTGCAGGGAGCCAGCGCTAAGCAGTGTACACTGGTAACTAGGGTAAATATCGGGTAACCAAGCAAAGCTCTTTGCTTAGTTACCTGATATTTATCCTGGTTACCAACGTACGCTGCTTACACAGAGTCGGTGCTCGTTGGTCTCCGCCGTCAAACACGCCGATTTGTGCTGCACAGCGGGAGACCAACGAGCAAAAAATGAACCAGAACAGTGTGTAACGATCAGCGATTTCACAGCAGAGGCCAGGTCGCTGCTTAGTGTCACACACAGCGAGATCGCTGATGAGGTCACTGGTACGTCACAAAACCTGTGACTCAGCAGCGATCTCGCTATGTGAGAAGTACCCCTTAGGATTGATTTTCTGCTGCGCATGTTACTGCGAAGAGGACGCACATGTCACCCTTTGCATTACAAACACCGGATTTTCTGCAAGGGAATACGTAGCAGAAAATCAGCCGTTTTCACACCATAAAACTTATTCTTTTGGCTATTTTCCCACAAGCTAAACTTTACAAGGTTGAATCCCAGCCATAATAAACCCTGTGATCAGCTAATCATTAGGGTATTAAATAGTGACTGTCCAAAGCAGACAACCCCTTTCAATTACTATGCCTCCTATCTCCATTACTCCTTGGCTCTCCTTCCCCTCCTTGCTCTGAATAGATCTCGTTTCTCATGCCGGGCAGCGGATTCATAGCGTCCGATGGGCAGCAAATCAATATTTCAGTATCAGAGCTGTGATGTGTCGTGAAGATTCCAGTACTGTATCTAACTTACACCTTAAGTTCGAGGTTGTAATGGAGGCGAAGTTTGTGAGTGCTATGGCCCCTCATTTATTATGGGGCAAAAACCTCTTTGAAAATTGATGTATGCTATGGCTCTCTACACTCCAAGAAAACAATGAACATATCTAAATTTACGTCATAATTTACGTTAATATTTGATCTAATTTACACCAATTTCCGGTATACCTGGTAAGTGCATCTTGTATCATTTTTGAAAATCCTTAAAGTCATACTATTTTGCAAATGTGGCTTGCGCCGCAATTTGTTTTACTAGAAAACTGATTTTTTTTTTCTTCTACATAAAGAAGAAGCACAGATTGGTCTTTCTAGGAGATTTTAGGTAGTAGAACTTTCACTATATTTTTTTTTATATGGGTGTGAAAACCAAAATGAAAAATCACTAGTTCTGAGCCACGGTGGCATCACCTGTTGAGCAAAGCACCTAAACGTGTCTGAATGCTATGTGTTGTCATAAGCTCAAATCCCTTCTTTAATGGAGGACTATTTGAAGTTCTAACACAAATCACTATTAAAGAGGACCAATCACCAGGTTTTTCCTATATAAACTAAAGCCAGTGCTATACTGGCGCCAGGATGCTGATTCTAGTCATACCTGTAGTTGTGAGATCGGATGTATAGTTTTTGAAATACAGGCAAGTAAGGTTTGTGAAATGCACTGTTATTTGATTGATAGCAGCTACAGAATATCTAATAGGTGGGTTGAGTTTTGCTAAATATACCCACTCCTTTGTGCTGCCTGTCCTCCCTCCTTCGTCCCGATAAGGGGAGGAAGGACAGGCAGGCAGAAAGAGGCGAGAATAACTAGCAAAATCCGACCCACCTATTAGATATTCTGCAGCACCTATCAATCAAATAACAGAGCATTTCATACATTTTACTTGCCTATATTTCAGAAAGTATACATCCGATCTCACAACTAAAGGGGTGTATAGAATCAGCATGATAGCACCAGTATAGCTTTAGTTTATATACGAAAATCATGGTGGTTGGTCCTCTTTAAGGCTATGTGCGCACATTGCGTACTGGCCCTGCAGAAATTTCTGCAGCGATTTGAACAGCACACGTGCGCTTCAAATTGCTGCAGAAACAAAAGCCGATTTCATGCGCTCTGCATGTAGCCCCTCCCAGCCCCTGCCATAGACAGAGCGGGGGCTCCATGCAGAACGCACAAAAGAAGTGACATGTCACTTCTGAGAACGCGCGCTTCGGGCAGCAGCCGAAGCGCTGCGCTCTAATACGCCACGTGCGCACGGCCCCTGCACAATCTCCATAGATTATGCAGGGGACGCAGGATGCATGCAGTTATGCTGCGGTGCAGATCTCAGCGTAACTGCATGCAATTACGCAACGTGCGCACATAGCCTAAGTCCAGAGTGTAGCTGAAAAGTTATACAGGTGGCTCACATAAGGCACAAGTGACTACGAACGCCTAATTTGTAGGCTAATGTAGGATAATAGGTTCCACTGTACAAACTAATGGAACTATAGCGAGATCATTGGGGATATCAGTTAGATGACACAGTAATACGAGACCAGCAATGTTGAGAAGAGCGATTACCGGGTGGAAGAAATTGGCTTGAGCACCAAGAGACAGCAGACGTAAGCATGTTTCCAGGTTCCCAGTCCTCACGCTGGAATGAAGTTGCTAGAATCAGCAAAAAACAAACAAGATGAGATAAAATCAGGGGCAGCCCAGTTACACCATCCTTTGCTAGAGGGAATCCTCCGCAGCAGGCTTACATCATCACATCACTAAATGTGTGACTCTCCAAACTAAAAAGACAAGCAAAGGAACCTAGATAAAAACCTAAAATATTAATATCGCAAGCAAAAGGTTTGTGAAATAGAACTGATGCATTGCATATTGAAATCTGTAGAAAAAGGAACTGAGATTTGGCTGCAGTAAGGAAAACTATTATCTTAAGGAGGACCATTAAATGGATTACGTAATATTAAGGGAGTACTTCTGCCAATTGCTATTGCTTCACAGATTCTGTAACAGATTTTCGCTTTTTTTTTTTTTTTTGGCCCCCACCATTCTAACGTTATGCTCCCTACAGATAAAAATGCTAATGTTTCCTTCAACCAACTTGTAGTAAATCACCGAACTTCTGTCATATAGAAGGAAAAGCAAACACCCTCGGAGAAGTTCTGTAGTATACGCCCAGATGGTTGAAGGGAAAATTTGCATCTTTATTACTGGGGGGCATCATTTTGGAACAGAGAAAAAAAAATAAAAAAGGTTCCAAACTCAGAGGAGCAGCAGCAACTGAAGAAATTTAAAGGGAATCTGTCAGCAGGTTTCTGCTATGTAAGCTGACAACAGCATGCTGCAAGGGTTAACAAAGAGAATTCAGGGATGCCTGTCTTGTCAAGGTCCAATCTGTTGTTTATTTGCTATGTTTGTTTAAACAGCAGGACTTCTCATTGCTTCATGCCGGCACACCCCTTCCTCTGAATGACACCTATCTGTTAAAGTCTAATCTCTATTGAGAGCCTGCTGTGGATCAGGACAGCTCTCAGCTCTGCTACATGGCTAAATCTAAAAAGTCTGTGTCAAAACGGCTGCACCCAGTCATCTAAGTGATACATCATTGGATTCAAGATCTCTTTGCCTACATCATGCGGCTCTCAGATGAAGTAGGAAAAAACCTGCTGACAGATTCCCTTTAAATAAAAATAAATCTAGTGAAAAGGTACTGTTCAGACTCTTCAAAAGGAAGTCTGTTAGCTTACTGCACAATCTATACAAAGCATGGTAACGAGCAAGAGGAGATGAACAGATTAATATATAGGTTTGCGTAAAAAGAATCAGTGGTGCTTGTATTATACTGTACTCTATAGATAGAGAGTGATATGTCTGTATAAGTGTGCATACAGGGATAGCTGTCAGTCATTGCTCAGAACCACCCACTTGACTCTTAAGACCAGAATAAGAAAGGATCCCAATGTGCAAATTCTACGTAATTTTTTACCATAAACCGATATATTGATTTGCTCAGCTCTTGCTCTATCATGTTCCCCAGAGATTACACAGCATTGAGTTGACTGGTCCCTTTAAATCAGGACCCAAGTTCTGTTTACATTTTTGTGTATTGATATTAAGCACCACTCCAGCATTTTTTTTCTGCAGCGCTGGAGTGGCACTTTAAATCTAAGCCACCTGCCCCCTTCCTTATACTCCCCTTCTGGCAGCCTCATCCTTTTTTGGCGCCTTTCCGGTCTGCGGTGCCATTTTGTGCCCATAACTTCTGACTGGTCGGAAGTCAGTAGTTACATCATAGGCGCTTAATGCAAGTCTATGAGAGCCAGACCGAGGGTCTCATAAAGTTGTATTGAGTAGTGATCTCCAGTGCGCTACATGAAACACTGGAGGTACTGACAGGTCACAAATCGCTGGAGAACGACCGGAGCGGTGGACACAGAAGATAAAGACGGCAGCAGGTGAGTATAACACAGTGGCCTTACATTTCAAGCACCATACCAAGGCTGAAGTTAGAAAAAAAAAAAACACCAGCACCACTCGCTGGGACAGCCACCGGGCGCCGAACAGAGATCAAATCCGGGGAGGAGGCGGCAGCTCTAGCCGGGACAACCGCTGGGCTCCAAACCAGTCTGCCCCCGTACCTTGCCCTCGCCAGGGAGAAACCCCCAAGGGCGCATCCAGGGCTGAGGCCAGAGAGCCCGCAATATCCAGCTCCACGCAGCCCCAGGATCAGCCGCCTTCACTGTGGCAGCGCCACAGCACTTCTGAGTCTCCCATCCTTGGACAGGAAACCTAAACTGAGGCAAACCCTTTTATTTCTGTAGGGTTTCCTGTCCTAAGGTGGGCGGACCTATCTCTCTGGTGGCGCTGTCGTAGTGAAGGGAAGAAAAAATAAAAACGGAGTGGTGACTTAAATAATACTCAACATTTCTCGAAATTTCGACATATGGTTTCCCATAAAAAAATGGAAACTCAGAAGGTTTTTTTTCCCCCATGGACAGAAAACAGGACTCCATTGGGATACAATAAAGCAACACAGATGTTGTTCTTGATATGCATTAAACACAAGACCCCAGTGCTGCAAGGCTGCAACACTTAACAATGGAGCCATCATGCTGCCATATATTTCTTAGCATAAGTGCAATCAGATCTTGTCACAGGAGCCTGATCACCCTTTTGGACCAGAATATATTTGGCTATGACAATTTTTACCCAAAGGTTGGAATAAAGCATAACAAGAAATAAAAATCACTTCTGATCATACAATATACCGTATTTTTCGCTTTATAAGACGCACCTGATTATAAGACGCACCCCCAAATTTGGTGAAGGAATAGAGAATTTTTTAATAAATGGGGTCCGTCTTATAATTCCAGTGTCCGTCTAACAAATAATATAGGGTATACGTCCCTCATAGCCCCCTCATCCTAAAATTAGCCCCCTTAATCTGGATATGGCCACCTTATATTGAACACGTCCCCCAGTGATGCCACATTTCCCCTGTGGCAGGCACACAGGCCCCCTGTGGCAGGCACACAGGCCCCCTGTGGCAGGCACACAGGCCCCCTGTGGCAGGCACACAGGCCCCCTGTGGCAGGCACACAGGCCCCCTGTGGCAGGCACACAGGCCCCCTGTGGCAGGCACACAGGCCCCCTGTGGCAGGCACACAGGCCCCCTGTGGCAGGCACACAGGCCCCCTGTGGCAGGCACACATCACCCTCTGTTAGATATCACCCCCATGTTGCTGCTTTTAGTAAAATAAACTCTTTCCTTACCTTCTGCACCACTGTCCTGTCTCGTGTCTCCCTCCTCGGGGTTGAGCTCCTCCAGTGTCTCCTGCACTTCCTACTTCCTGGTTCTAGTGCCGGTCATGTGATCGGGACAGCAGAGAGATATCTCTGCGTGCCTAATCACAGCAGCAGGAGGGAGACCGGGCAGACACGCAGCAGGAGGATGTGAGTAAAGAGTTTATTATTTTACTATGAGCAGCAGCGTGGGGGCCATAGCTAACACAGGGGGGGCATGTGCGATCAAAGGTAAGCACAGGCAGATATAATATGCGCCGCTCCCCCAGCCCCAGGCTGTGCATATTATATGAGCGGGAGCAGGAGATCTAATGCTGCCGCCCGCAGCTTCAACTGCCCCCACCAGCCCCCCAGCAAAATTTGGGGGAACAAAAGTGCGTCTTATAAAGCGAAAAATACGGTATATGTAACAAATCTAATTTCTGCCCATTGTTACTGAAATCCATATAATACAGTAAATATATCCTGTTCTACAACATAATTACATGTTTTGCAGTTACTAGCCATGAAATCAAGAGGGTGCAGAGAACTTAAAGGGAATCGGTCAGGTGATTTTGTAGTACAATACTAATGTTCTCTTTAAATAGAGCTTAAGGAGACCTTTCAGGATCAGTAAGTTTCATTGCTTTACCTTGTCCTGTTTAAGCTCCATAGAATTCAGTGTCTCGTGCAAGTGTATGTAAATACAATTTACAGAATCACCGCTCCCACCACCCACCTCCATTGCATTCACTATCACTGCTGAGAGGTTTGAGGGGGAAGCAGGGCATATGAAGTTTGTATTTACATACACTTGACTATTTACTATGTCACAAATTTTATGGAGCTTACAACAAGCTAACAGGAAAAGGGAGAGCTATAAAAGTTACTGATTCTGAAAAAGTCTCATTAAGCCTTATTTATACATAACATTAGTATTGTACTACAAAATCACCTGACAGATTCCCTTTTAGGCTATTCACACAGTGCATCTTTTCTAACCACAAAGATGCAAAGTTTTTGGCCCCAAACAAATGTATAAAAAAACGCATGCGTTTTTGCCCAATGCGTTTTTGTTAAGTCAAATTATTGACTGGAAGGGCTCAAAAACGCAAAAAGAATTGCCATGCTGCAACTTCAAAAACGCAGCCAAGATGCAGACAAAAAAATGCCCAGTGAAGATCGCAAAATAGAAATCTCAGACTTTGCTGGGGGAAGAAAATGCATGCATTTAGGTGCATCTTTGTGACCTCAAAAATGCACCAAAAAAACACAGTAAAAGATGCAGTGTGTGAACATAGCCCAACAATGTAGCACATTCTCAAAATGAACAGGCAGTTGAAGTGGATATATGAGGTAGGAGCTAAATCAACAAAAAATTCAGGATGACACTAGAGGAAGCTGATGAGATGACAATTTAACTGTAGGTGCATAGTAGTAATAAAAAGGTGTAAATACCCCACATAACACATCGAATAAAATAGAAAGAAAATTATGTCAAAAGATACAACAATAAATCTGTAGTCTAAAGCCATGACTGTAGTTCAAAAATGTAGATAAGTTATGACAGTACCTTGCTAAGGTCTTTAGCAGTCACTCCATCATCGTCACGACAGGGTAACTTGTGCACAAAGGCCAGCATCTGATACTTGGCTCGAATAAACTCTGACTTTGTTGGGCTGGAAGGAATAAATAGAGTCAATCATGATTGATTAGCTCTTTAATTTTCCCCTAAATATCTGACCATGGGGACTACAGACTTTCTTCTACTTAAAGGGGGTGTCCACTACTAAGACAACCCATTCTGATTCAATATGTTTGCACCAGATAAAATAATAAAGACTATACTAGCCTCCCGTTCCAGCGGTACCGTGGATAGCGGTGCGGGGACTCACATGGGGTTGTGATGTCACGCAAGCCCCGAGTCCAATCAGCACCGGCTTCCTTCTCACAACCTTCAGACCAAATGAGGCTTACTTTCTGTTCATTGATTGGTCTGAAGGCAGGGATAAGGAAGATGCCGCTGATTGGATGCGGGATAGTTGAAAACTTACTGATGGTTGGGGGTTAAACCATTGTTACCAGAAATCAATAACCAGTCTGGCTATTAATGTCACCAATTGCGAAAGATCCCATTACGATATCCCCATTCATTCTCTATGGGGCTACCAAAAAAAGCTGAGTGTAATGCTCGAAAGTCCTAGAGCATGGGCACTGGCTGAGCATGCGCAATGTGGCTCCATTCTAACAAGGATAAATGTTCCCTGTTCTACAAATTGGTGCATATCACAATAGTTGGACCCTCACTGATCAAAATGTTATCACCTATCCTGTGATAACTTGATTTCACCACCTTTAAGCCTCCCATAGAGGTGTAGGAGCCACTTGTAAATCTTGATTCATAGAAATGATATCCCCATTAATCCAAACCAAAACAGGTACTATAGCTAGGTTCTGCAAAATCACAATGATAGCACGACAATAGCGGACGCTGCCAATATAGATGTCTGTACAACATGCAATTTGGCCCATTACGTAAACTGGGATGAAGCAGTGAACGCACAAAATTGGCTTGTTCATTGGGGCAAGCCAATTATTGGTCATGACCATGTTTCCAATGATGCCAATAACTGAACCAAAACCAAAAAAACTTCAACAGGCTAGAAAAACTTTTCCATTGATAAATGCCTGTCTGTGCGCGTCACACTCGTGTCATGAAAATTTACCACTTTAGTAACGTTTAATACTCACTGGAGTTTGTCTTGAGGGTTGGCTTTGCGTCGCCCACTCTGAACCTGTGCAGGGTCTAATAGAGAATGTTCCCAAATAGAGTTTGCCCCATTGCTGGCCAACGTGTGCACCATCTGGAATAATGATAAGACAGAAAGAATCAGGAGCCTGCAGACTTAAAGTGACAGGTAACAAAGGAGAATTATTGCATATGCATTTTTATTTAGTTTGATGTAAAATAATGATGGCTGTAAAAGAATAGGTATACTTTAGCAATAATTCTGATTTCTTAATCCAAAGTATTTAAAATAAACAAACAATGCATATAAAATATACCCAACAGTTTTGTGCATACAGCTCCAATGTAGGCCACTGCTCCAGGCCCCAGCTGTCTGCTTTACCTTGGCTGGTTATCAAAAATACAGGCGACCTGATGCCATTTTTTAAAAATTATTTAAAATAATAATAATAATAATAATAATAAAAAAAACCATGGGATCTTGTCTTTTTTAATAGCCAACCAAGGTAAAGTAGACAGCTAAGGGCTACAACCAGCAGTTGTTTGCTTTACCTGTGCTGGTTATCAAAAATACGTGGGACCTAACTTTTTTTTTAATTATTATTTAGTTATTTGTTTATTACCCAACTACATTTGTTTGGAGGGCAATTATCCTGCTTTTACCCCCATTTTGGTTCCCTTTGCAGCTCCTTAGCCATTACTTCGACCATTTGACAGCACCAAAGTTCAGGTTCTCATTGACTCATATGGGTCCGCTTCCATGGGTCCGCTCTTCTTTACTTGTGATATCTGTCCATGTACTACAATTTCAAGCAGGCTTTTTGTCTACTGGACATTTTCACGTTCAGGACACAGTGTGTTCCTGAAATACGGATACATTACGTTTTCTCTTGGATTGTAGATCTATACAAAAATAGTACACACGCATAAAAGTGTCTCAGAAGAGACCATACTAATATCTGTTGATCAGAGAAGCAAAAGAAAGCTTCTTTCCAGCATCACATCCACATGGATTACCGTATTTTTCGGACCATAAGACGCACTTTTTCCCCCCCAAATGTTGGGGGAAAGTGGGGGGTGCGTCTTATGGTCTGAATGTGGCTGCGGGGAATGAGGGTGCTGCGGTACAGCGGGTCATCGGAGACACGAGCAGGCTGTAGCAGCCTGCCGTGACCACGTGGACCCGCTCATTTAATATGCACGCCCATCCCCCGCCCATCATCCCTCAGCACTGAAGCAGGCACTGACAGGTGGGCGGGATGATGGGCGGGGGATAAACAGCCGGCCCGCATGATCACCCCTGGCAACTACGGCCTGGAGTGATCATGTGCGGCTGTATTCACTGCCCCCCGCGCATCATCATCAGCGCGGGGAGCAGTGAATCAGTGTACAGTACTCACCGTTCCCCTGCAGCATCGCTCGTTCTCCCGTCTGTGTCAGCGGCAGCGCCGCCGAGTGGAGCCAGCCCCGTTACCCTGCTGTATCGCGATCATCTCCTGTGCCATCGGCTGGGTGGAGACTAGCGGCACGCATAGCGATGACGTCATCGCTGTGCGCACGTGTCCACACGCAGCCGCCACCAGCACAGACACAGGAGATGATCGCGATGCAGCAGAGTAACGGGGACGACTCCTCTCAGCGGCGCTGCCGTTGACACAGACGGGAGGACAAGTGATGCTGCAGGAGAACGGGGACGGCACCACTCAGCGGCGCTGCCGCTGACACAGACCGGAGGACGAGCGATGCTGCACGGAGTGAGGTGAGCTGAGGTGAGTATGAACGTTTATTTTTTTTTATGTGCCACAGGATGCGGCCATACACCAGGATGGGGGTATAATATGAGCAGGATGGGGGTCATCCGAGCAGGATGGGGGTCATCCGAGCAGGATGGGGGTCATCCGAGCAGGATGGGGGTCATCCGAGCAGGATGGGGGTCATCCGAGCAGGATGGGGGTCATCCGAGCAGGATGGGGGTCATCCGAGCAGGATGGGGGTCATCCGAGCAGGATGGGGGTCATCCGAGCAGGATGGGGGTCATCCGAGCAGGATGGGGGTCATCCGAGCAGGATGGGGGTCATCCGAGCAGGATGGGGGTCATCCGAGCAGGATGGGGGTCATCCGAGCAGGATGGGGGTCATCCGAGCAGGATGGGGGTCATCCGAGCAGGATGGGGGTCATCCGAGCAGGATGGGGGTCATCCGAGCAGGATGGGGGTCATCCGAGCAGGATGGGGGTCATCCGAGCAGGATGGGGGTCATACGAGCAGGATGGGGTCATACGAGCAGGATGGGGTCATACGAGCAGGATGGGGTCATACGAGCAGGATGGGGTCATACCAGCAGGATGGGGTCATATCAGCAGGATGGGGTCATATCAGCAGGATGGGGTCATATCAGCAGGATGGGGTCATATCAGCAGGATGGGGCTATATTATGAGCAGGATGGGCGCATATGCCATGATGGGTTATATAGCAGGATGCGGCCATATGCCAGTATATAGCAGGATGCGGCCATATGGCAGGATGACGGTATATAGCAGGATGAGGGACATATACTGTATATACAAGGCAGGAGGATCATTACCAGGATGCGGCACCTTAGTAGAGAATTTGGGGACATTACCCCCATAACAGTGTAGGCAGCAGATAACAGTGTGTCATGACCACATTTTTTGCTTAAAATTTTATTTTCCTATTTTCCTCCTTTAAAACCAGGGTGCGTCTTATAGTCCGAAAAATTACGGTAAGTAAAAATAAACATTTCAAAACATTAAAACTAACATTCCATTATAAGGATATCAATCATTAAAAGACGTTTTTTAATGATGGATATCCTTCTAATGGAATTTTAGTTTTGAAATAAAAGTTATTTTACTTAATTCCATGTGGATGTGATGCTGGAAACAACCTTTCTTTTGCTTCTCTGACTTGCCTCCATAAACACGGATTCGGCCTCCTTGCACCATCCCTAGAAAGAGGAACCAGGTGATCCAATTGCCGGCTGAGCTGAAAAAAATCCTTATTTCATAATATCTGGTGATCAGTCTGAGCTGGAACCATTCACAACTTTTTATTTCAAGAATTATTCTAAAATCTGCATACAAGATTTATACAGCACGGGTACAGTACAAAGACTTCTGACAGATTAGCATTAACGTGGTCCAAGGAAAGAATCACAAAGCTCAGGAGCAGGTGACTAGAAGTAATAAAGAACCTCTGGGCCATAAACCAGAGATGCCTAAGTAATGCCTCATTAGCCATTTGCAATCAGCTCTAGAAAGCTGACCTTTAGGTGCCACAGATTGGGTTTAGCTACACTAGAAGTCAATGACTGATTCTTTACTGATCTCTGCATCATAACTTTTTTATGTTTTTTCATAACCTAGTCTTCGATAAAGGAAAAAAAAAAAAAAAAAAACAACAACAAAACCCAAAAACACTCATCTGCAGACAGCTGTATTAGGGTCCTGACCCCTCATCAGTGACAACAATGGCATTAACAAACAGCAGGAATCCAGAATGAACTAACTGGCTATGGATTGGAGTCTTTTCCTGAGAAGAATCTGGCTTGAGTAATCGGACATTGACTTATAAGTTGGCCACCTTCAATATATGACACTAGAGACGGCATTCTTCTTCTTGAGGGAAAAATAATTTGCATACACTCTTCCTATGAAACATTGCTTGGCCTGTAAGGTTCACACGTCCTGTAATCATCCATTAGAACGGATCCTGCAGAGATCTGTTGGCAAAATGTCTGCTGCATCAGAATTTGTTTGTTTTTTTTTTTTTTGTTTTTTTTAACAAGGGTGTCTATGGAGAACAGATCCATTAACGGATTGTTATTTGTCTTCCATTTGAAACTGATCCTGTAATGAAAAAAATAACCTGGATCCGTTACAAATGCAAGAAAAACGGATGGCTAAATAACTGTTACCGGATTCATTCTCCATAGACTCCCATGTTTAAATCACATGTGGTGGGGAATCCAATCATATTTGCTCCCCTCCTATTTATGCTGGATGAAATCTTCTACCCATGCCAGCTATAGTTTATTATGTGCGCTTTGGTGTCCAACACTTTCTGGTGAAAATGTTGCTTTTAGCTTGGATTGGTTGTGAAGCTTATCCCTTTTGTTTTGTAGCTTCCTTCCCGCTCTTGTTTTCCTCTAATCACTTATTGTCTTATACTGTACCTTTATGTGAGCGATAACGTTTTGGTTTCCAGTCTATTTCTGTGGGGTTCATCTCACTTCTATCTTGCCCCTCCCTGGGGGAGGGGGAATCAGATCAGGACTGGTCAGGACCAGAGCCAGGAAGGAGATTCAGGCCTCTCCACCATTAGGAGTATCCCTGAGATTAGGGTTAGCTTAGGGACCCCTAGCTTAAGGGTAAGTGTAAGGGTAAGAGTGGGAGCCCCAGTTTCCTGCTATCCCATAGTCATCGTGACACCATTGAGAATAGACATTAAGATAATCAAGAACATCTTGGCAACCAGGCAGAGTATGGTTATAGCCCCATTTATACATCCTGATCAGGCAGGCTTTATTGCCTCAAAATCTACTGCCATTAATGTACATAGGATATTTCCTGCAAGCAACTCAAGATGACCCATTGCATAAAGTAATCCTTTCCCTAAGTACTAGTAAGGCCTTTGATAGTATGGAGTGGGGATATATCCAGACAGTACTAAAAGAAATGGGTTTTGTGCATAATTTTATTAGGTAGATTAGAGTGCTATATGAGGCGACAACAAGGGCCATGGCCATGGGGCTCTCATAGTTTTGCATTGTTTAGAGATACCAGGCGAGGTAGCCCTCCGTCTCCGCTGCTCTTCGCTCTTGCAATAGAGCCACTGTCATGCATTATTAGTAGGCATCTAGAGATAGAGGGGTTAAAATATGGTAATGGGGAAGAAAAGATAGTGCTATATGCTGACAATCTGTTATTATTTGTGAATGGTGCTGACATGCGCCCCCCCCCCACCACCTCTGCCCCCGCCTCTAGAGGGTACAATTGAGAAATTTAGGTCAGTCTCAGGATTAAGGATTAATTGGTCAGAGTCTGCGCTGCTTCCCCTGGACAATAGGGTCACTTTAGCCCCAAATGTCTTTCCAAATATTCCAGTGGTTCAAAAGTTTAAAGTGCCTTGGTGTATATATTACTAGTAATAAAACAAATGAATATATAAAACTTTAAACTTGAACTCTTTAGTGATTAAAATAAGAAATAATGTTATTACTTTGGGAAAACTGTCCCTATTAGCTTTGAGCAGGACGAACCTCATTAAAATATGTGTTTTGCCTTGCATATTGTATGCTCTTCACAATTTCCCTATATGGACTCCTAAATATTTGTTTAGGAAAATGCATAACATTTTCAGAAACCTGGTCTGGAAAAGAGGCATTCCAAGAATAAAACTGGAAAAGTTACAGTTACTTAAAGATCAGGGAGGATTAGCGTTACCACATAATTGGGGATACTACTTAGCGTCCCAATTTCAATACTTTAGAGGGTGGGTGATGGAGGGGACTCAGGAGGCAGGGGCAGCAGTGTTGAAATATTTTGCGTGGGGGGGGGTGAGAACTTGAACTTGCTGGACCATCTTGAAACCCATCAACTTAAAGACCTTTCGAGAGGACATTGCACCCTTTTTCTTATCCTTAAAATATGGCAAGACTTGCAAGAAGATGTTGGGAAGGTGGGAATGTTCTAAGTATATCTCAATATTGAATAATCTCTGCCTAAGGGAACCTTGACATCTCAAGGGGGTCTATCGAAAACAGGAATTTTATTTGCAGAACGTGGTGTTTTTTGAATAATTACAATTGAGACATCCGATAAGAGCCCAGGAGGCTGTCTCAGATCTTAACAGCTTGTGAAATTGTGTATTGGACTCTGTGGTATATGCTAAAGCTACTAAAGGCATTATTTCTTTAAAGAGGACCAACCACCAGTATTTTCCTATATAAACTAAAGCCAGTGCTATACTGGCGCTATCATGCTGATTCTATACATACCTTTAGTTCTGAGATCGGATGTATAGTTTCTGAAACACAGGCAAGTAGTTTGTGAAATGCACTGTTACTTGATAGATAGCAGCTACAGAATATCTAATAGGTGGGTTGGGTTTTGCTAGTTATTCCTGCCCCGCTCTGCCTGTTCTTCCTCCCCCTGTAATAACAGATACAGGGAGAGGAAGGACAGGCAGCAGACAGGGGTGGGAATAACTATCAAAACCAGACCCACCTTTTAGATATCCCTTTGCACCTCTCATCCAATAACAGTGCGTTTCCAAACTTTACTTGCCTATATTTCGGAAAGTATACATCCGATCTCGCAACTAAATGTATGTATAGAATCAGCATGATAGCACCAGTATAGCACTGGCTTTAGTTTGCATATGAAAATACTGGTGGTTGGTCCTCTTTAATTTATAATTCTTTGTTATTAAACATCCTAGGGGATCCAATAGCTAAAATTAAAGTGGGGCTGGGAGAGATAGGTCGGTCCTATTTCCAAGGAAGAAAGGGAAGAGATTTTGGAGTCTGCAGGGGTAGTCTCTAACAATACAAATCAATAAAGTCTCAATTATTTCTTGTTCACATGGTATATAGAATTCCAAAAGCTTTATGTAAGATGGGTCTTAGAATGGATGATAGATGTCCACGATGTGGGGAGGGGGTGCAGACTTATTGCATGTGTTTTGGTCCAGCTGAATTGTGGCAAAGTGTTGTCAGATGGATAAAAGAGGTAAAGTATCTAACATACAAGTCCCAATAAGCTCTAATCTATTCTGGGCCTGATGGGGGAAAGTGATGGATCCTCCCTAGTAGAGCTGGCCATATCTAAAATAAATTTACCAGACAAGGAAGACTATCGTTAAACACTGGTTGGCAAATAATCAGCCAGCGGTGGAAGAGATAGTTCAATATTTAAATAATACTATTCTCTAACTTATCCTTCCTTTGCTATTTTTCGTGATCATACTGCTTCTTAACCTTTCCTCAAATGGCTTATTATTCTTTTTGGTTCAAAACGACTATCCATGTATTATATCAATAATTTACATACTGTCATGACGTTTGCGAATGTGTTGTGTCGCATAGACTTTGGTTTCGCATTGTCAGTTATAATATGGATCCATATTCTTTTAATGTATTCTTTAAAACTCAATAAAACTTTAAATTGGAAAAAAAATAAAATAATACTATTCTCATTGAAAAGTAGACCTATATTAAAGGGGTTGTCCACTGCTTTTACATTGATGGCCCATCCTTAGGAAAGGTCATCAATATCTGAATGGCCGGGGTGAGACACCCGACACATCCGCCAAACAAAAATGCTCAGTTCCGCAGCTGCCCAGTCAACTGATATCGGCTGTGGCCGGGTACTGCACATCCACGTACCATTCATATTAATAGGAGGTGGATGTGCAGTACCCGGCAGCGGGCACCATCATTTGACGGGGAAGCTTTTGATGATCTACCCTAACAATAGGCCATCAATGTACAAGTAGTGGACAACTTCTTTAAAAGGGGAGAAACTTCTAAAATTTGGAAAGCAACGGGGAAATGGATAATATGCCCAGCGCCTGTCTCAGATGTGTTGGCTAATGATGTGATTTTCAGCGGTTTGATTCTATAATTGACTTGTAACAATGATATGTCAGTATATATTCAACTTGCTCTGTATAGGGAAATGCATAGCAAAACGGAAGAGCAGATTAGGTTCATGGGGTTAGGTTTGTGTGAGCATAATCTAAACTACTATGCTAATAATTTCTTTCTCATGGATGTTGTGAATTGTTTGATAAATGTTCAATAAAAGCTAACTGGTCAAAAAAATAGAGTGCAATATATGTGAAGAGGATTTTGGGAAAAACACCATTCAAACTCCGTGAACTTTACTTTTGCAGATTTGACCAACTTTGAGCTGATAACAGGTCCACATTAAAGTCATATGCATGTGCTGGTGTAAGATCTAACCCTATGAACCATAAATCCATAATATATGGTGAAGCCAGTGCTGAGGAGCAGTGAGCTTTAGTTTTGATAATTTAATGGAAATAATCCTAAATTACCGAGCTGTCCGTGCATTACTTGGAAATGTATACTTGGATATAAGTCAACCCAAGTCAGCAGTGTTGAACAAACGTTCCCATGCAGAATATCGCAGCATCTGATTACTTATCAGCGACTATTGACAAATACAAGTAAATTCTTATTTTCTAATATCATTTGTTCCTCTTTCTATTTAAATGAAGATTAAGGCCCTGTGCGCACGCTGCGGTTTTTGTCGTGGATTTGCTGTATGAATTCCTGCTGAAAATGTTTATAACCTTTCTGTAGTCCTTCCCCAGCAAAAGATATGGTTAAAAAAGTGCGTTTTTTTTCTCCCTACAGGTTTTTTTGCAGAATTTCTGCAGCAAAAAGAATGAGCATGTCACTTCTGTTCAGCAGCTACCTGCGGTTTTTGCCATAGATAATGGTAAAAAAAAAAAACGTAGGGATCAACCTGCAGAAAAAATGCATAAAAAACGTGGCTGTGCTATTCTGCCAGAGGGTGCGGATTTTTTTTTTTTTAAGAAAAGTCGATTTTCTAGTGCGCCCATAGCCTTATAAAGTTACACGAAGCAACACATAAGGCGGCCTTCCGAGTCTCTCCCTGTGAAATCATGTCGGCATCTTTTTGTCTGACCTCAGTGTACTCTGTAATCTCCATAGAACATTTGGCTACGCTTTCGGGTGTATGGGGGGATTCAGGAGAGAGAAAAAGTTGGCCAAAGTGTACAAGCAACTTAACCCCTTAAGGACGAAGCCAGTTTTGTACTTAATGCCCAGGCCATTTTTTGTAATTTTGACCAGTGTCCCTTTATAAGGCTATAACTCTGGAACGCTTCAATGGATCCCGGTGTTTCTGAGATTGTTTTTTCGTGACATATTGGGCTTCACGTTAGAGGTAAATTTAGGATGATATTTTTTTTTTTTTTTGTGAAAAAATATGAAATTTGACAAAAAAAATTAAAATTTTGCAATTTTCAAACTTTTAATTTTTATGCCCATAAACCAGAGAGTTATGTCACACAAAATAGTTAATAAACAACATTTCCCACATGTCTACTTTACATCATCACAATTTTTGAAACAAAATTTTTTGGGGTTAGGAAGTTATAATTCATCAGCAATTTCCCATTTTTTCAAGAAAATATACAAAACCATTTTTTTAGGGACCACATCACATTTGAAGTGACTTTGAGAGTCCTAGGTGACAGAAAATACCCAAAAGTGACCCCATTCTAAAATCTGCACCCCTCAAGGTACTCAAAACCACATCAAAGAAGTTTATTAACCCTTCAGGTGCCTCACATGAACTAAAGTAATGTGGAATGAAAAAAAAAAAAAACATTTTACCCAAAAATGTTGCTTTAGCATCAATTTTCTCACTTTTTCAAGAGGTAGCTCCAAAAATTGGAGCTCACACTTTGTTACCCACTTTCTTATGAGCGCGCCGATACCCCACATGTGGCGAGAAACCTCTGTACGGGCAAATGGTAGAGCTTGGAACGAAAGGAGCAATATTTGAATTTGGGAAAGGAAATTTGGAATATATTCTCAAATTTGCAGAGCTTTTGGGTTTCAAGAACAGAAAAACCCCATAAATGTCTTTGTAAGTTATACCCTGTAATGTATTTGTTTACAGAGGTAGGGAGTAGTTTGACACAATTTTTTATGCAGCTGATGCCTATTATAGATGGTGCACCATTTGGTCTTCAGGGTAAAACTGATGGAATCCCAGAACCTATTCAAAGCTTACAGAGACATTGTGCTACCAAACAAGAAAATCCTTCCAGGAATTATTACTCACAAAGGGCGGCATGCCCCTAAAAACACATTTACTGAACTTGGTCTTGCTAACAAAACAGTTGTAGAAGGAAGAATAAACTTTATTGGACGGAAGGGCAAAATGTTCAAATGTGGAGGAGTTGGCAGCCACTATGTGGCAAACCTGAGTGTGCCAAAGATGACAGAACACCAGCAGGGCCGGAAGGACAGCTTTATCTTCCAAATAACTGGTCGTACAATGTCTTCTTAGCTCCATCAATCCCTATATGAGGGACAAATGTGCCAAGCGACATGGTACATCATAACAGGCTCCTGCCCGCCAAGGTAGGAACCGCTATGTGCACAAAACGACCAATTCGTTACAGAATTCTGAAAGTATTGTTCGATGCAGGTGGTTCGGCAAGAACCCTGCAGTAAAGCCCATAGTGTTTCAATATGGCACAGCATCATTGTTAGGGGATCCTCCAATAAAATGATCATGCCCATAATACCAAGATAAATGCAAAGAAAAGTTTTGTGTAGTAAGACCTAGTGGTAATATGAGTCAAACTAAAATAATTGGTAAAAAAAAATGTTTGAGTAATGAAGTCCTGGAAAGTTGTCAAATGATGAGACTTTTCAAGAACATTAGTGGAGTCCACACTCTGGAGTCTAAAGACGTGGGCATGTGGACTGGGTTTTGTCTGAATAATTGTTTGGTATGTGATGATAAAGTCCTGGAATTAATTGTGAAATGGGGTAAAATGTGTTTTACTGCTGAAAATTTTCTCTTTATTACTAGTCCAAGAAAAAAAAATTACTGAACAGAAATATAAAAGTAAAGTATTTGCAAAATTAAAAAAAATCTGCTACCACACAGTTTGGTGTAATTTATTTATGCCAATTAATAATTGAGGGATGTGTGGTAGGTTTCAAAACAGGGGGAGATGCAAAGGCCTGGTTGGGAGGGGCACATGGGGCAGTAGTACCGGGAATCACTCCTTGTGCCGTGCTTTCTACAAACACGGCATCTTTTTGGGGGATACCTTTGGGTGGGAGTGGAAGGGATGGAGCGAATGAAATGACGCTCGGAAAGTCTCCGGACATCCTCTGACTCGAAGGCTTCCTCCTGTGCCTCCGAGTCAAAGAGGAGGCTCTGAATAATTTTCTCCTGGTATTGGAGGAAAGAGAGCGGTCCTTGAGATTTTTTATAGAGGATGAAGCTATTATAGGTAGCAACCTGTAGGAGATAGATTGCTACCTTTTTATACCAGGTCCTGGTTTTCCGCTTCACTAGATAAGGCTGAAGCACCTGGTCAGACAAATCTACACCTCCCATGAACTTATTGTAGTCTGCGACACAGAGCGGCTTCTGTTTGTCCCTGGTGGCGCCCCTGTCCCTGACCGTCACAGTGGTGTCCGCATGCAATGTGGTGAGCATGAAAACGTCCTTGCGGTCTCTCCATTTTATGGCAAGAAGATGGTCACTTGCCATTGAGGAGGACGCACCCTTCTCCACACGTTTAGACACCAACTGTGAGGGTAGACCAACTCTGTTTTTTCTGATTGTTCCACAGGCCCCTGTGTTTGCAGCGAGGAGGGATTTAGAAAGGGGGACACTGGTATAGTAAATTATCGGTATACACGTGATAGCCTTTCTCAAGGAAGGGGGTCATTAGCTCCCAAACAATTTTGCCAGGGATGCCAATTGCCTGGGGGCAGTTTGGGGGGTTGATTTGGCGATCCCTCCCTTCATAAATGAGAAAGGTACACGTGTAACCGGTTGTGCTTTCGCACATTTTGTATAATTTTATACCATATTTGGCACGCTTGGAGGGGATAAATTGGCGGAAAGACAGACGGCCCTTATAGCTCATAAGGGACTCGTCTATAGAAACATTTTTGTCAGGGGTATACGAATTTAGGAAGGTAGTTTTTAGAAGGGATATTAGGGGTCTCAATTTATAAAGTCGGTCATAGTTTGGGTCATTTCTTTGGAGGGCTTGGGAATTATTGTTAAAGTGCAGGAATCGCAAAAGGGTCTCATATCGGGATCGGGTCATGATGGCTGCAAACACAGGGGTGCTGTGCACTGTTTTTGTTGCCCAGTACGAGCGGAGTGTAGTTTTTTTCACTAACCCCATGTTAAAAGTAATGCCCAAAAATTTTTTAAGTTCGGGGACATTTGTGGGGATCCAGGAGCGGGAATGGATGGAGGTAGGATGTTGGGATATATGTTGACGGGCATATAAATTGGTTTGGTGGATAAATAATTGGAGGACTTCTGGGGTAACATAAATTTGGAAAAAATCTAATGGGGTAAAATTTGTGACATTTACATTTATACCGGGGGTTGCTACAAATGGAGGAATTTGAGGGGAGAAGGACGGGTCAGGATACCATAGTGGCCGGGGAAGGGCACTATTTGGACCTGCCTCTGACGTTTCAGCAGTGACGACCGACTCCGCTACCATCGGGCTGTCGGATCCCGAGGAGGAAGCCGAGTCGTCACCATCCAAAAATCGCTCGATTTCAGAGGCAGACTCTGTATCCGAGCCTGAACTGCCGGAGGCAAGAAGCATGTATGCCTGCTCGGCGGTAAATGTTCTCCGCGCCATTACGGTATTTTTCACTGCCTAGCAAAAAAAAGAAAAAAAAAATACTACAATTTTTTTTTTTTTTTTTAAATTTTTTGAAAAATTTTTTTTAGATTTTTTTGACCCTAACCCTGATCCTAACCCTGATCCTGATCCTAACCCTGATCCTAACCCTGATCTAACCCTGATCTAAGAAAAAAAAAATCTAAAATAAAAATTCTAACTAAGGGGGGATTCTGACGGAGGTGATGAGGATATTTGGGGGGGGATATTTTGGGTGAGGATATTGAGGATGAGGATGAGTGATTTATAATAAAAATTGGTGTTTTTTTTTTCTGACAGAAACGGCAGCAAATGTAGTCTCTCTCTCTCTTCTCTACCAGATCAACTACAAGGGAGAGAAGAGGGAGGCAGACCCAAATGCTGCCATTTCCAAAATATTTGGGGTATTTGATCACTGTGATAGGGTCTAACACAGTGATCAAATGTCAGGAACCAATGAAATTAATTCCTGACGTTGCTAGGTGGAAGGAGGCAGACTTTGGCGGTCGAACTGCGCATGCGCCCGCCATTTTACACGGACACGAGAAGGAGGGGGGCAGGGGGAATGCCGTGGGAACTCGGTAACGAGACCCAGGTACCGGGGGGGGGGGGACAGAGAGGGACCGGACAAGGACCGTTCTCTCACATTTGACTGTTAGATCACGTCAAATGTGAGAGAAACCATTAAAATCCATTAAAAACCGGCATTTCATTTTGCTGGTACATGCTTGCCGTTATTCGGTTAATAACGGCGATCACCGTACCTTTAAATGAAAAAAACGGCCTGAACCGTAATCTCCAGGGTCTCAGCTACCCCCGGCAGCTGAGACCCCGGAAATTTTCCGACTCTGGGGGGCGCTAGACCCTTTTTTCCGACCGCCGTTAAAAAGCGGCGGATCGGAAAAAGTACCCTAATATGTCGCCGTTAAAAGGCGTATCGGCGGTCGTTAAGGGGTTAAAGAGTATCTGTTAGTTTATTTCTTTTCATACATCAATAGTATACATTAAAGAAAAAAAACTTTGTAATAAATGCTATTAAAAGAAATACATTTCTTTCTCTTGCACTAAACACTCAAAGCTCTCAATTTAGGGGTAACAATCTTTAGTGAAAATAGATTTTCCCCATGGCAAAAGATAAGAGATGACAGTTCCTCCTTTATGGAGGAACTGTACAGGGTGCTTTACACGCTGCGACATCGCTAACTATATATCGTCGGGGTCACGGTGTTTGTGACACACATCCGGCGTCGTTAGCGACATCGCAGCGTAACACCTCTGAGCGACCTAAAATGATCGCAAAAGAGGTAAAATTCGTTGGTATTGGAGAGGTCGTCCAAACAACAAAAATCGTTGACAGGTGAGTAGCGATGTTGTTCGTCGTTCCTGCGGCAGCACACATCGCTATGTGTGACACCGCAGGAACAAGGAAACTCACCGTACCTGCGTCCCGCCTGCAATGAGGAAGGAAGGAGGTGGGCGGGATGTTCATCCCGCTCATCTCCGCCCCTCCTCTGCTATTGGGCGGCCACTTAGTGATGTCGCTATGACACCGAACTAACCACTTCCTTAGAAAGGAGGCGGATCGCCGGTCACAGCGACGTCGCTAGTTAGGTAAGTAGTGTGACAAGTGTTAGCGATGTTGTGCGACACGGGCAGCGATTTACCAGTGTCGCACAACCGACGGGGGCATGTACGCTAGCTAGCGATTTCGGTATCGATATCGCAACGTATAAAGTACCCTTAAGGCTGTGTGTCCATGCTGCGTTTTTATTGCGTTTGTTTCTTGCAAATTTTAATTAATAGTGCAAGGAAAAATGCATCCCAGCAAAGTCTATGAGACTCCTGAATTGCTGTGCACATGTTACTGATTTTTTCCTTGCAAATTTTGGTGCTGAAAAGATCTGCAGCATGTCAATTGTTTCTGCATTTTATCCCACGTCTGATAGAATCCCCTGTAGTGCTTGAGCTCGATCACCGCAGTGGATTATATCTGTCAGTGCTGCACTCTTAGCACTGACACTTCGCCTCACAAAACATGCATGGTGTGAGGGGCGATCCATTGCTCAGTAACCCAGGGTCGTTAGACGACCCAGGGTGCCATGGCAGCGATCAGGTCCCCATGACCACATTACAGGAACCCGACTGCCAGGGAGAGGAAAGAGATTCCACTCCCAGCCTCCTGAATGCTGCGATCGGAGCATTTAGGGGGCTAAACTGTTGGAAGTAACGCAGGTACCGCTCCTTGCAGTGACAGCCAGGTAGGTTCCGGCTGCAATATCAGCATGAAACCCGATGGTGATCGTGGGGGTACAGCGTAAAAACCCCCGCAATCGCCAGAACGTTGAAAAATGCAAGAGCGGAAATGCAATAAAAAATGCGCATTTTTCCTGCCAAAACTTGCAAATAACTTTGCACACAAATCTGCTATGTACATATCCTTACTGCCTTAGGCCCCTTTCACACGTCAGTGATTCTGGTACGTTTGTGCTTTTTTTTTTAAACGTACCAGAATCACTGACATACGCAGACCCATTATAATGAATGGGTCTGCTCACACGTCAGTGATTTTTCACTGCACGTGTCTCCGTGCGGCGTACCCGCGTGTGCGTGATTGCTGCACGGAGACATGTCCATTTTTTTCTGGCATCACTGATGTTCCACGGACCACGCAGTGGTGTGGTCCGTGAAACACGTGCCAGAAAAAAACGTGCATTTAAAATAAACATTTTAACTCACCCGGCGTCCAGCGATGTCCTCTGCAGCCCGTCCTCCCTGCTGCTTCTAAGCCGGCTGATTACTGTCGCACATATTCATTATGCGCGACACAGCCGACCCGGAAGCAGCTGCTGCGGGGGGTCACCGCCGGCAGGATGCTGCGTCGCGGGAGCGATCAGCACCATAGACAGCGGGAGCGGGCGCAGGTGAGTTGATTTCTAAGTGCAATCACGGGCCACGGATAACGGAGCCCGGATTGCACTTAGACAACCCACGTGTGCCGTGATTCACGGCACACGCAGGGACATGTGCGTGTTTTACACGCCAGTGAAAAACGTCACTGTTTTTCACTGACGTGTGAAACGGGCCTTAGGAGAATCCTGCGTGACCTCAAGCTCCTCCCCCTCCACTCTCCATAGGATTTTAAAAGCACCAACTGTCCTCTGCTATCTCAGAAATGGAAAACTGGTCTTCACTGAATCCATATTATACTAATTGTACCTATGAGTTGAAAGTGACAGATGAGTCCAGGGGGAGAAGGAAGCTGATTTTTCTGAGCATATATAGTACAAAGTTTCTTATTTATTTTCATCTGTACTATCAATTTATGAAATTAAAATCAAAGTGACAAGTACACAACATCAAAATCTTATTTCAGTCACTCTAATGTATATCCAAGAGAACCTGCCCTAACACAGCTCATTATTACACATTTCTTGCTTACTCTCAATGTATTTTCCACAGCAGGCTCCAGTATATGTCTGTATATTAAGCCTTTGCTGGCACCTGAGCCAAAAAATGACTAAAGACACAAACACAGAATATAAAGCATTCCACCATATGCAGTGCACTACAGCCAATGCTATGGTGTGTACGAATAATCTGTATCCATCAGGAGAACATTACAAGAACAGAGTCCCCACTGTCTGCGTATAGGACGGGAGCCACGATCTGCACACTCGGAAAACCAGGACTTGGTGCCAGTGGACAAAATGAGTAATGTTTTCAGCTACAATAGGAAATTGTGTATTGTCCGAGGAACGGTCATAAAAAGCCCCGCAGCCCCCCACTCTGCATAATGAGAAGTGGCCGGCAACAAGTAGCTTTACGTAGGTTTAACATCACGTTTTTGTTTTACATCAGAATATTTTGTCTTTTTTTTTTGCATACTCGGTGGCATCAGACAGACCCGGATTTCTATAACGGGAATGTCACAAATACTGGTTTGTTTGAGTTTTTTTTCCTCTTTCTGTTCTCAAAAGATTAACTTGGTAAAACAAAATAAAACATTGTCATCCAGAAGAAGACTACTGAGGATAGAGGACTCAAGTGATGAGTAAGGCCAGAGAATACCTACACCCCAGACTATATCTGGTGTTAAAGTAGCTTAGGCAAGATTATACTCGTGGGTATGAATTGGCCTAGGCCAAAATATACCCCTCACGCCGTATTATAACCCCCAATCAGTAGCAGTGAGTGACATGCACAAGAATTACTTACATTTTTCAACTATTTATTGGGGATTCAGCTTTGTCTGGTAAGTTAAGAAACCTAATTGACTTCATTCTTAAAACTTAAAATGGAAAAAGTTTGATGTCAGAGAGCAGAGAGAAACATAAATACGTTACAATACGTAACATTAACTATGCACTGATGGGACAGCAGCATCTAAGGTCTGCGCAATGTAAGCATTGTATTATTTTACACCCCCAGGCAGAGAGTTTATCCCTGGGGTATACTGTGCCAGACTATACCCGGGTTTCACATTAGATAGGAGGGGTATCGTTTGGCCTAGGCTGTTATACAACCCAGGGTATAGTTTGGCCTAGGCGATTTTACACCCCAGGGTATAGTTTGGCCTAGGCTATTTTACACCACAGGGTATAGTTTGGCTTAGGCTATTTTATACCCAAGGGTATAGTTTGGCCTAGGCTGTTATACACCCCAGGGTATAGTTTGGCCTAGGCTGTTATACACCCCAGGGTATAGTTTGGCCTAGGCTGTTATACACCCCAGGGTATAGTTTGGCCTAGGCTGTTATACACCCCAGGGTATAGTTTGGCCTAGGCTGTTATACACCCCAGGGTATAGTTTGGCCTAGGCTGTTATACACCCCAGGGTATAGTTTGGCCTAGGCTGTTATACACCCCAGGGTATAGTTTGGCCTAGGCTGTTATACACCCCAGGGTATAGTTTGGCCTAGGCTGTTATACACCCCAGGGTATAGTTTGGCCTAGGACAGTTAATGCCCGGGATATAATCTGCCCTGGGCCAAATTATACTCGGGCTTAATTTGGCCTGCTACATCGGGTAAGGCTACTTTCACACATCCGGTTTGAGCACTGCGGCTCAATCCGGCTGTGAAACCTATGCAACGGATGCGGCGAAAACACCGCATCCTTTGCATAAGTTTTTACATGCGGCCGGTCCGTTTTTTTTTCGGTTGCGGATCGCTACTGAGCATGCGCAGTGGAAGAAACCGCATCCGGCGTCCATAGGCATGCATTGAAAATGCGCCGCAGCGGCCGGATGCGGCGCGATGCGATTTTTTTTTGCCGGAGCAAAAAACGTTGCAGGCAATGTTCCATCCGGCCGCGGCATCGGCTAAATCTGCCGCATGCGGCAAAAACCGGACCGAACGCAAGCTTATGCGGCACAATACGGCACTAATGTAAGTCTATGCAAAAAAACCCGCAACCGACGGCAAAAAAAACGGTTGCGGTTTATCTGCAGAGTGCCGTATTGTGCCGCAGAGCAAAAACCGAATGTGTGAAAGTAGCCTTATACAGCTTTGACTGCTGCAAGAACAGTAGCTGCACGTTACCAGAGTTGTGTAATAGGGATCTAAAGAGTGCCGTAGCCTAATTAAGACATGGCAAAAGTGTTGGTGCCTGATGTATAATTAAAGTTACAACCTGAGATATAACAATACACCAAGTCTGAAAATGTTCCATCTTGAATCAAAGCAGCAAGAACGTGACCATGGTAAGTATGTCACTTGCAGTGGCTTTCCACTTTGGCAGATGGTGGGGGATCTCTGTACTAGTGGGCACTGAATGGTCACAATATAGTACGAAAATGCAGCAGATTAATCATGGGTTGTTATTTAATGTCACAAAGAAAATAAAAACACCGTACACGGACCTGCCGCACTGGTGCAATCCCAGTGAAGTCTGTGCCAGGTCTCTCGGAGCTCGCATGCCATTTATGGGTCATAAAATCACAGGTGCGGATCATCAATAATCCGGCACAGAGGACGAAATAAAGGCTACAGCCCGTCAGTGATTGCGTCGGGGTGTGGGGCGAGTATAAGCTATTCTTACTTTACACAGGGAACTCCGCCATTTAATGTGTTGTTCAAGTAAAGGCCAACCACTTCAAATTCTGTGTGACGCCACATCTGCTAGAGTTTCCCGCGGTGGCCAATTTTGAGGGGATTCTCCATTACCCTTATGTTGCATATCTGTCCAATAGTACAGCAATGCCATGACTAGACTCAGAGGGGGAGATTTATAAAGCCAAATGTGTCAACATTTTAGCATAAATTTAGCCCAATAACTTCCATTACCTGTTCTAGCCACTTTCTTCCCCTTTTCCGAAACAAAGCAATGATTTTATATTCCAATATGTGTTAAAGCGTGCAGTGATTTCACTTGTTCTAGAGAAAAGGGCATAGTCAGGATGGCTCAGATGCACAGTATGGGCCTATGGATTATTATTATAGATTTATTAATGAATTTCCAAATAACGGCCATTCAAAATGAGGTCAGATTTAAAAGGTAAAACCCTTTTATCCCTGAAATCAATGGTGGAACGAGATCAGATTCTACTCGTGATCTTGGACATGCATGGATGACATACACTGTGTGCAGAATTATTAGGCAAATGAATATTGTGCTCACATGATACACTCTATACATGTCGTCCTCCTCCAAGCTGTATAGGCTTGAGAGTAAACTACCAACTAAGTAAATCAGGTGATGTGTATCTCTGTAATGAGGAGGGGTGTGGTGTAATGACATCAACACCCTATATAAGGTGTGCTTAATTATTAGGCACCTTCTTTTCCTTTGGTAAAATGGGTCAGAAGAGAGATTTAACTGGCTCTGAAAAGTCCAAAATTGTGAGATGTCTTGCAGAGGGATGCAGCAGTCTTGAAATTGCGAAACGTTTGAAGCGTGATCATCGAACAATGAAGCGTTTCATGGCAAATAGCCAACAGGGTCAATAGAAGAGTGTTGGGCAAAAAAAGGCCCAAAATAACTGCCCATGAATTGAGGAAAATCAAGCGTGAAGCTGCCAAGATGCCATTTGCCACCAATTTGACCATATTTCAGAGCTGCAACGTTACTGGAGTATCAAAAAGCACAAGTTGTGCCATACTCCGGGACATGGCCAAGGTAAGGAAGGCTGAAAAACGACCACCTCTGAACAAGAAACATAAGATAAAACGTGAAGACTGGGCCAAGAAATATCTTAAGACTGATTTTTCAAAGGTTTTATGGACTGATGAAATGAGAGTGACTCTTGATGGGCCAGATGGATGGGCCAGAGGCTGGATCAGTAAAGGGCAGAGAGCTCCACTCCGACTCAGATGCCAGCAAGGTGGAGGTGGAGTACTGATATGGGCTGGTATCATCAAAGATGAACTTGTGGGACCTTTTCGGGTTGAGGATGGAGTGAAGCTCAACTCCCAGACCTACTGCCAGTTTCTGGAAAACAACTTCTTCAAACAGTGGTACAGGAAGAAGTCGGTATCGTTCAAGAAAAACAATTTTCATGTAGGACAATCCTCCATCACATGCATCCAACTACTCCACAGCTTGGCTGGCCAGTAAAGGTCTAAAAGATGAAAAAATAATGACATGGCCCCCTTGTTCACCTGATCTGAACCCCATAGAGAACCTGTGGTCCCTCATAAAATGTGAGCTCTACAGGGAGGGAAAACAGTACACCTCTCGAAACAGTGTCTGGAGGCTGTGGTGGCTGCTGCATGCAATGTTGATCGTAAACAGATCAAGCAACTGACAGAATCTATGGATGGTAGGCTGTTGACTGTCATCATAAAGAAAGGTGGCTATGTTGGTCACTAATTTTTGGGGGGTTTGTTTTTGCATGTCAGAAATGTTTATTTCTAAATTTTGTGCAGTTATATTGGTTTACCTGGTGAAAATAAATAAGTGAGATGGGAATATATTTGTTTTTTATTAAGTTGCCTAATAATGCTGCACAGTAATAGTTACCTTCACAAACAGATATCCTCCTAAGATAGCCAAATCTAAAAAAAAAAAACAAAAAAAAAAAAAACAAAAACCAAAAAACACTCCAACTTCCAAAAATATTAAACTTTGATATTTATGAATCTTTTGGGTTGACAGGCAGCACGGTGGCTCAGTGGTTAGCACTGCAGTCTTGCAGCGCTGGGGTCCTGGGTTCAAATCCCACTAAGGACACCATCTGCAAGGAGTTTGTATGTCCTCCCCGTGTTTGCGTGTGTTTCCTCCGGGCTTTCCGGTTTCCTTCCACACTCCAAAGACATACAGATAGGGAATTTAGATTGTGAGCCCCAATGGGGACAGTGTTGCCAATGTATGTAAAGCGCTGTGGAATTAATAGCGCTATATAAATGAATAAAATTAATTATTATTATTATTTATTATTATTGAGAGCATAGTTGTTGATCAATAATAAAAAAAATCCTCTAAAATACAACTTGCCTAATAATTCTGCACACAGTGTATAAGAAGATGTAATTCTCCTTTAAGGATTATTGGTGGAAAGATAGTACAATGGGTCTTTACCAGTTTAGCGGCATTCACCATAATTTTGAACTAGTTCACGCATTGATACAGATACACTCAGAGGCTGACCTGTAGGAGTGACGATGGCCATGCACTATGTCGAAGATGCTTCACAATTGAGATGTGTCTTCCAAGACTGCGGTGCACGCTGCAGCATTCATCACAGATCAGCACGCCACGGTTTATGGAGGCCCAACCAGGATCTGTAGAGAAAAATCACAACTTAAGTAAAAGATTATACTCAATAGCGTTTTGAACTGGAAAATGAGAAGAAGCAGATTATACAAAACACAAAAGCAAAATAACCTCAGTGTAGTGCAAATGCAGACTATTAATAGATTCTTAAAGAGAATCTGTCATCAAGTTTTTGCTACTTCCTCTGAGAGTAGCAAGATTTAGGCAAAGAGATCCTGAGTCCAGCGATGTGTCACTTAGATTACTGGCTGCAGCCATTCTGACACAATCAATCAGTTTTTAGATTTAGCAATGCAGCAAAGCTGAGAAAGCTAGTCACCCCCACACCAGGCTCTCAATAGAGATTGTACATTGACAGTGAGGTGTCAGAGGAGGGGGTGTGCTGGACTGCTGGGGTTTGACAATGTAGTCCAGCAATGATAAAAGTCCTGCCGCTTAAACAAACATAGCAAATAAACATCAGATCGGACCATGACAATACAGGCATCCCTGAACTCTATATTTAAACCCTTGCAGCATGCAGTCTTCAGATTACATAACAAAAACCTGCTGACAAGATTCCCTTTAAAGCAGATCTGTTGCCAGAGTTCACAATACAAAACTATATACTCTATTCAATCAATCTTTTAGAACTGATAATGCAGTATTTACTTTTGATCATTCACGTCAGAACGGCTGAATAACCTATTATGAACGTGTAACTCAATCTCTGCTCCCCTAGCCCGAATGTCAACTCCTCAGTGTCCCTCCTCCCTCCTGCTGTTGAGATCTCACACTGCTCGGTACAAGCTGCAGCTATCAGTCAGGCTGGGGTGAAGATTGGGATACTATAGCTGAACCCAAGAGCTCTCAATCGTTAACTGGACTTATACTTTGTACCAGGATTCTAAAATCATTTAGATTGATGTACTTTCTTTGAGAAATCAATCATATCTGTTTCATCAGTTCAAAGTGATCTATAAAATAATGGCTGCTGTTTGTATTGCAAAATCTAGAAAAAAAATTTACTGTAAAAATAATCACGTTCTGTATATTTTTTGCTGAACATCATCAGAAAGTATTGAAGACACCTTACAACCCCATTTTCAGCACATAAATATGCCATACATATGGACATAAGCACGGTGGAGGTTTAGCAGCTGCCCAACAAATAGAATGACCCCCTTCTAGTGACCTATGGGTCAGTAATCAATAAGGACAATGGAATAGGATAAGGAAAACTAAATGCAGCCCTATCATAATTTACTATGGCGAGCCATGGCTTCACTGTGGATACGTCACCCCTCCTCTGCAGCATTACTTTCTATATTATTTCTATGCTATGGCATCACTGCATTATCCCAGTACTAGAGTATCATAAATTTCGTGTGATGTCACAGTGTACATGGTGACCTTTATTGTTTGCATTACTCCTGACCTATGATATCATGGATCACAATATCTCTTAATGGCGACATCACTCTTTTTATAATTCCCTAGCGGTAATGTCTCCGAGCACTTTATTTACGTACTGTGACATCACTGTTACAGTCCACATTTCTTAACAAAACCAAATTGCAAAAAAGCCTTGAAGCCAAACATATAAACAATAAAATGCCCCCCCCCAAAAAAAAATCTTTGACTTAATAACAAAACTGTTAATTTAAATGTTCCTCCTGTTAATTCACCTATAATTTTTCTTATATCCCTTAATAGTAACTTTAATGCATCTGCTAGTGGCAACAAAAGTGGGAACGCTATATCCAAAAATGAGGTGCGCACATCCAAAAACCAGTAAGATTAACTTTAATTATACCTCAAAAAAAGAAGCTAAACTACGCGATAGAAAGCTGCATAATAGACAGAAGACGTGGCAGAACGGTGCTCTCCTTGCACTGCTATTGCTCCATTCCTAGCGATAGGTCGCCAGTGTCGATGCTGGGACAGCGCATCATGAACAGCACAAAGGCTGGATACAGACGGAAATCATTTATGCAAACAAATATAATCTAATATAACTCAACATCAGAGAATTTCTGGGTGGGAAACAGAATTGCTGGCTCAGACTCGAAAGCAGCTATAACATTTGTATTATAGGAGACAACCATTGGGCGCCAGTCAGATTGTGAAAGGAGGGGAAAAAAAAAAAAAAGATAGACATCAATGAGCAAAGCAACTTGGAATTACAAACGCCAGTATATTAATAAAACGGGTCATTGCTTCTGTTTGTTCCTGAACTAAACACATCTGAGCTGGAGAAATTCAAGTGGGAATCCACATTTATTTCTGAGGCGCTAACACATCCCCTCATAAGACAGAAGATGGGCTCACTAAAGAAAATTAAGAATAAAAGATGACATTTCATCATATAAGCTATATGGAAGCCACTTCTAAGGTCATCAATGGAAGCCTTTAATATCTACATAACTGATTTTAGGCTATGTTCACACGTTGCTTTTGTCATTGAGTTTTATGCAGCTTTTTACAGCACCAGCAAAAGCAGAGATTTCAGAAATCCCCTGCGCACACACTTGCTTTTTTCCTTCCAACTGAAATGGAAAACTGCTGCAGCATGTCGATTCATTCAGCGTTTTGCAGCGATTTTTCACCATTGAAAGACAGGAGAAAGTGCAAAAACACAGCTGTTTGCTACTTTTTTGCCGTTTTTGTGGTGAATGAAACTTCATTTAAAACATATAATGTAGAAAAATGATATCAAAAAAAGTTCTCAGTTCTGAGATAAAATCTGTATTCATTGAAGACTTTGCCATTACTGAGATAGGAGATGGCAGCTGGTGCTGATAAGATTCTATGTAGATAGAAGTGAGGAGGATGCGCAGTTTTGCCTTTAGCTTCTCCCTCAGCCACCAGCTCCCTCCCTCAGCCACCAGCTCCCTCCCTCAGCCACCAGCTCCCTCCCTCAGCCACCAGCTCCCTCCCTCAGCCACCAGCTCCCTCCCTCAGCCACCAGCTCCCTCCCTCAGCCACCAGCTCCCTCCCTCAGCCACCAGCTCCCTCCCTCAGCCACCAGCTCCCTCCCTCAGCCACCAGCTCCCTCCCTCAGCCACCAGCTCCCTCCCTCAGCCACCAGCTCCCTCCCTCAGCCACCAGCTCCCTCCCTCAGCCACCAGCTCCCTCCCTCAGCCACCAGCTCCCTCCCTCAGCCACCAGCTCCCTCCCTCAGCCACCAGCTCCCTCCCTCAGCCACCAGCTCCCTCCCTCAGCCACCAGCTCCCTCCCTCAGCCACCAGCTCCCTCCCTCAGCCACCAGCTCCCTCCCTCAGCCACCAGCTCCCTCCCTCAGCCACCAGCTCCCTCCCTCAGCCACCAGCTCCCTCCCTCAGCCACCAGCTCCCTCCCTCAGCCACCAGCTCCCTCCCTCAGCCACTAGCTCCCTCCCTCAGCCACCAGCTCCCTTCCTCAGCCACTAGCTCCCTCCCTCAGCATATAAAACTGATCCGTAACAACTGCCCAAAAAAGATGTCCTCATTTTGCTGAAGTGGATACTGGTGGAATCAGTACTAAACAAAGGGCTAGAAAAAGCAGCAAAAAAAACCTTACCAAAAAAGTTATTTTCTGAAAAAGGTTTCCACAAAGAGACTTTTTTTAATGTCTCTGCGTGAGCATAACTTTAGTGCATGGGAATAAACACATTGTTATACTATACCAACTGCTATAAATTAATGAAGCCTTAAAGGGAACCTGTCAGGTGCAATATGCATCCAGAAGCACGAGCAGTTCTGGGTGTATATTGCTAATCCCTGCCTAACTGTCCCTGTATACACTAGCATAGATAAAGAGATCTTTAGAAATTTGCGATATGAGCACAGGTACTAGTATATGATATTATATGCGAATGAGCACAGGTACTAGTCCCCTGGGTGTTCGCTCCATTGGCTAGTCGGCCCAGATAATATGTTAGCACGCCCCTATGGGCGTGCTAACATGCTAATGAACGCACAGCAACGCACACATACACATGACAGCTGGCGGAGGATTGATGCACACTGCGCATGATCCAGAATCCTCTGGACTTCCGATCATGCGCACTAAATTGATGTCGGGTGTAAGCTTCCCGGCTTCAGTGAGGTATAGGGCACATGACAGGAAGTCCCGGGCACTTCGGATCATGCGCAGTGTTCAACCATCCCACGCCGGCTGCCATGAAAAGTGAGGTATGTGCAGCGTCGCTACACGTTTATTAGCATGTTAGTATGCCCACAAGGGTGTGCTAACATGCTATGTGGACCAACTAGCTACGGGAAGAAATTCCCTCAGGACTAGTCCCCATGCTCATTAGCATATCATAAACAATCTTTAGAAATACTTTTTCTAAAGATCCCTTTAGCTATGCTAGTATATACAGGGACAGTTAGGCAAGGATTAGCAATATACACCCAGAACTGCTCGTGGTGCTGGATGCATATTGCACCTGACAGGTTCCTATTAAACAACAAATGACAACGACAAACAAAGAGGAACCAAAACAAATATTAGGGTTAACATATTAATTTTATTGTTTAGATGTTAAAATATAAATATAGAAAAATGTATAAAATAAAATTAAAAAACACAGAAGTTGATGTGTAAAAAGAGGAATAGATAAAATAGTGGATATTACTACAAAGACAATCCAGTAATCTATAAATAACAGTTATGTATGTCAATAAATGGAATACGTGAAACCTTAATGTTACATTTTTAATTATGAGATGCTATTTTTCTTGTCCTATAACATTTATTAAATAAGGAAACCCATTCACATCAAGTAATTTATACTGACTTCTAATGAAGTTGCTGTTTGCTTAATGTATGAGTCACCATTTAAAGAATGTTAAATGATTGACTAGTGCTAAGAGATCATACTTCAATCTGTATATAGGCTGTGCCCATACTGGGGGTTTTTTACGCTTTTTTTTTTTGCACTTTTGTCACAAATCTGCATATCTGTCTATCCGTCATGCTAGGTACGGGGAAGTACCAACGAATGGATAAAAAGAAGGGAAACCCTGCGTCTAGCGAAGAGGAAGATGGTGACCACTGACAAAACCTACCACTGGTCCCTGGGGTCCCTCACCATCCTAGATAGGTTCTATACTTATGCGCCGAGCAGGTTACTAGACCCTAGGATGACCCTAGAGCTGGGACCTAGATAGGGAACAGGTGGGATGAGCTCTTCGTCAACCCCCATTAAACACTAAAGAAGACACAGGGAGCGTGCACTGGGAAAGCGCATGAACAACTTATCTCCAGATGCCTCAGGAAGAAGTTCAGCAAAGAACAGCAACGATCCTACAGCTAAATGCAAGCCGTCTGCTTGCATCCAGAGCTTGTGAAGGAATTAAATATCGCCAGCACAAGTCCAGTGAAATGAGTTTGTTTAAACCAGGGGTCTCAAACTCGGCTGGGTGTATGGGCCGCACAGAGGAAAAAAAATAATTTGGGGGGCTGCATTCTTTGCAGGACAAAGTGACATTTTTATTGGTACCATATATAATATATATATATATATATATATATATATATATATATATATATATATATATATATATATATATATATATATATATATATATATATATATATATATATATATATATATATTTATTTTACACGCCTTGGGATCACTGATTTTGAACATTTTCACTTGTTCATTATAGCAAACGTGCACATTCTTTGTTTAAATAAACATTTTTTTTTTTTATTTTTACATTTTATTCCTTTCTTGTAACGAATAGTCTTACAATTAGCACTACATAGAAATTTTGACCAACATCTTTTAGTAATGTTCCCCATATTGCTGTAATGTGTCCATCCTTGTCCCCTTGTAGTATTGTGCACCATCCTAGTCCCCATCCCACAGTAATGTTCCCCATCCTTGTCCCCATTTTGTACTAATGTGTTCATCCTTATCCCCATCCTATAGTAATGTCCCCAATCTATAGTAATGTGTCCATCCTTGTCCCCCATCTTATAGTAGTGTTCCCCATCCTTGTCCCCTTGTAGCAATGTCCCCATCCTATAGTACTGTCCCCATTCTATAGTAATGTGCCCATCCTTTAGTAATGTGCCAACCTCGTCCCCACCCTATAGTAATGTCCCCAGCATTATCCCAATTCTATAGTAATGTTTCCCATCCTTGTCCCCTTGTAGTAATGTCCCTATCCTACAGTAATGTGCCCACCTTGTCCCCATCCTGTAGTAATGTCCCCATCCTATAGTACTGTGCCTCCCTTGTCCCCATTCTTTAGTCATGTGCCCATCCTAGTCCCCATACTATAGTAATGGCACCATACTATAGTAATAGTGTCCCCATCCAATAGTATTGTGCCCATCCTTGTAATGTCCACATCCTATAGTAATGTCCCCAGCCTTATCCCCATCCCATAGTGATGTGCACACTTTGTCCCCATCCTGTAGTAATGGGTCAGCAGCTCCCCTCACCTTCCACAGATGCCGGAGTGAAGCTGAGGGGAGTGGTCTGCAGCCCCAGATCCACAGTGATTGCAGAGATCGGTCACAAGGCCGGTCTCTCCAATCAGAGCTGGGGGCGGGTGAAGCAGAGGTCACCCAGCTCCAGCCAATGATCGGTGCTACAGCTGCACTGATCTTGGCTGGATTTCAATGTTTCAGCGATTTTCAATGGCTGAAACATTAGTGGCTGTGATTGGCTGACGAACGCCGCTCAGCCAATCACAACCTCCGTAGGTCCGGAGAGGAGACACCACCCCTCCTGAGGTCCCCTCCTCCCCGAATCTAAGGTATTTGCAGCGATCGCAGCCACCAGGGCTGCGATTTCGCCATGACGTACTGGGTATGTCATGGGTCCATAAGTACCAGGGAGCTATGACGTACCCAGTACATCATAGGTCGCTAAGGGGTTAACGTCCAACAGAGACACACACACACACACACACACACACACCAACCATTCTTCTCACCTGTCCCGCGCTCCCTCCACTGCCTCATCTCTGCTTCGTGCGGCCCCCAGGCCCGTGCCCCTGTTCACTATCAGGGCAGGTGCAGTGTCACTGTCAGTGATTTATGTGAGACGATTGTGTTGCCGACGCGAGAGCGCAGCGCCAGCAACACATTCATCTGACAAAGTGCAGACAGTGGCTGCGGCCCCTGCACCTGCCGCGATAGTGAACAGGGGCACGGGCCTGGGGGCCGCACGAACTACCCTGAGGGGCCGCATGCGGCCTGAGGGGCCATATGCGGGCCGCGTGTTTGAGACCCCTGGTTTAAACACAAGGGGAAATACAGAAGATTTGCAGGTAAAGGGAAGAGGAGCTCTGCTGGGTCCTAAAGGGAAAAGGATGAAAACCCAGCAGAGGAGATACCTAGGACACGGAATACTAACACCTGGAATAATAGAAAGTCCAAGGAACTTTTTGCATAGCAAAAGCTGTGACCTTCTATGGCTGGATGCCACCTGTGACACTATCCTTATGCCAGCAAATTCTGAAGTGCTGCACATTGCTTATTTTTCCCTTGCATATTTGGTACAGAAAATAATCTGCAGCACATTAATTCTTGGCGCGTTTTTCAGCCCTTAGACCCATTGACTTCATTATGGAAAAAAACACATAGCAAAAAAGTGCACCAAAACGCTTGTTTTCAGTGCGTTTTTTTTCTGCCAGAAGAAAATTTCTGCACCAAATACTCAGCGTACGTACATAGCTTATCAGTCTGGAATTATACAATCATTTAGACCTGATGCACACAATGCATTTTTTTTGGTATGTTTGTCTGCCATAAGGTGCAGATTTCATGCAGACAATTTCTGCACCTAATCTGCAACGTGCGCACATGGCCTTAGAGATTCACAAAAAATATTAAATAAGCAAACTTACAATTATAGAGAATAAGCATACTTACAAAGATAAAATAAAATAGAGTCTAGGTGAGTGTGTCTCCGCCGCACTAACGCACGTTTCATGGTAACCTTTCCTTAATAAATGTTATGGGACAGGAAAAATAGCATCCCATAACTAAAAATCTTCCATTAAGGTTTTACCTATTCAGTTTTTTGACCTGTTATTTTTAGAATGCTAGATTGTCTTTGTGGTAATATCCACAATTGTATCTGTTCTCCTTTTTACACAGTATCCTCTGTGTATTAATTGTGTTTATACAGTTTCTATATTTATATTTTAACATGTAAACAATAAAATTAATATATTAAGCTTAATACTTATTTTGGTTTCTCTGTCGCTATGTGAATTTACACGCAGGAATTGCTGCAGAAATTTCTCCAACCGTCTTCATCTGAAACAACCGCGATTCAAATGAATTGAAGGGATTTTCAGTCGTGATCATTAACGTGTGCGAGTTGGGTCCATAAGTCTGACATATTCAGACACGTATCCTAGCTGGCGATGAAGTCATAAATGAAGCTCCATTTGGGAACGTGTGTATTTCTCATTCAGTGGTCTTCAGCTCTCGAGACGTACGTAAAACGACCTTCATAAGTTGACTGTGGTCTTGTGAGAATCTCGCAGTGTAAGCATCTCTCGCATGACAGGTCATGCATTCATTACAGGTACATAAACTTGCTTCGGGTCAAGAAAACGCATGAAGTTCTCTTCAGCTGCTGCTCATATAAATGCACATCTACTACGCGGAGTGACACATTCACATATAATTGAGTCATTTCTTGGTAACCCCGGGGTGACCTGCCCTTCCCACCTACTTAATCAAGTCCCAGCAAGAGCGGAAAGAAGAAGAAAGCTCCTACTACATAGAGGCTTGATACAAGATTATACATATCTGCCTGATGGAATCATCTGAAAGACCACCACTTTCCATCACATCTTCAAAGATTATCGATGGAGACAACGCAAGTCCTTCAAAACGGACTACAAGTCTCGTGAAGACCAGTAACAATCGCTGGTTCTGTACCACTATGGCTTCCCTAATCTATGCAGAGGTGATGATGTAAAACAGGTTTTCTACAGAGAGAACACTAAAGGCCCAGTCACACACAACGACTTACCAGCGATCCCGAAAACGATGCGACCTGATAGGGATCGCAGGTAAGTCGCTGGGAGGTCGCAGGTGAGATGTCACACAGTCAGATCTTGCCAGCGATGCAGGAACAATACAGGTCGCAGTAGCCACCTGTATAACGATCTCAGCAGTCACTGTGACCCTGTCACACAGTGTCAAACACAGCGATGTGTCCTGCCCAGCAGGACGTCGCCTTTGAAGAAAATGGCCTGGACCATTCTGCAACGACTAGAGATCTCACAGCAGGGGCCTGATCGCTGGTAGGTGTCACACATAACAAGATCGCTAACGGGATCGCTACTGCGTCACAGAAACCGTGACTCAGCTGCGATCTCGCTAGCGATCTCGTTATGTGTGACAGTACCTTAAGCCACATCAAAGAAGCCGAACAAACATTCTATAAAGTAATTAAAAAGAACCAAGTCTGCTCCATCTAGAATAAAAACACACTGGATCAAAATTACCCAAAAATGTGAGAAATATGTGTCGAAATCTGAATCTTCTCATTGAATCTAAAATCTTTGAGACGTAATTTAACGTTGAAGTCTCGTGTGATTGAACACCACAGCGTTCCTGTTCCACTGCGAAGTTTCCACCGTTTCTTAAAAGGGAACCCGTCAATCACTTCATCTCGCCCAAACCACGGGCAGTATTAAATCACCTCATCAAATGATTTCTGCCAGAAGTATAGGCCACTAAGTATCAAGATGGTGTTTTTTCCACGGTGGTCTTAATGCTGGGGTCTGCTGGAGTCAGACACTCATTCATTAAGAGTCGCACATCTCTTAATGACCACATCGAAAAGTGGCTGCACATCTTTGCGCACCTCGCCACAAATGTTAAGCTTTGTCATGACTTTGAAGAGCAGAGGTTACCTCGCTCCCGGTCTGCCCCACTTTGTAGGAATTAGGTGAAAATGGGGAGAGAACGCGAAAAGTTGCTAAATATTAGTGCAGCCTCACTCTATGGCACAGTTTGGTGACTTTTCAAAGCTTTCTTACACCACAATTCTGGTTTATAAGCTTTCATGATTAGGGGCCATAGTTTGAAGATCCGGGCGAGAACCATAGGCAAGAGACAAGACTAATAAAGATTAGCGAACCCGAATAGCACATGTAAATTTGATCACCTACCTGTCTGAGGTCAGTATATGCCAAATACCACCTATTCAGAGTCACAGCTCCTCAGTGTCCCTCCTCCCTGCTGAGATCTCATGCTGATCACTCAGACTGAGCGGGCAGAGACTGAATACCTATAGACTCATTGAGGTTTCTAATTTTTACCTGAATTCAAAAAAATGCTGATTAAAAATATCATTATTATATAGCAATTTTGACATGCATTTTCAAAAGTAGTACACCTGGCACATAGCCTAAGGGTGCGTTCATGAGCATATAAAAAAAAATCATCTGAGTTTCATCCAGAAAACTTGGATAATTATATTTTCTCACTCTTCATGCATGTACCATTCATTTTTTGTGGGGTTTTTTACAACAGGTATTAATAGTTTACAGAACCATGTACAGTTTCCTATGTAAAATAATTGCAATGCATCCATAAAAATCTGATGCTATATGGATGTTCCGTATGGGATCTCTATTCTACAGCGCACACATTTACTTGAATGAGTGAATCTGACCCGGCATACAAAATAAACACTCATCTTCCACCAAATTTCACTGTACAAACTACATAATATTAGCAAAAAAATACAACTTAGAGTTGATGTGGCCCTTGTGTGTGCGCTCTGCACCGCAGTGTTTTGTCACTGCATGTCTGCTTCAGAGCGCTGCTGAAAAGCTCCGTTCTGAAACTTTGGTGACTGCAGAATTCGTGCGCTCTGGATGCTGCCCCTCCCTATAGACAGAATGGAGACAGCATGCAAAGCGCACAAAAAAAGTGACAAGTTGCTTTTTAGAACGCAGCGATTTGGCAGCATGCAAATCGCTGCATTCTAAAACGCAACGTGGGCATGGATTATGCACAATCTTCATAGATTGTGCTGGGGACGCAAGACGCATGCAGTTACGCTGCAGTGCAGATCGCAGCATAAATGCATGCAATACGCACACGTGGGCACATGGCCTAAGTGAGCAAGCACATAGCTTGAGTGTTTTCATGTGAAGGGAAAGCCTTGACTCAGGAATAAGAGTAACCAGAACAATGTATGACCCTACCATATGTTCCCCTTCTTAAGCCTTCTTTACACATCCGTGTCTTTGGTACATGTGACATCCATTTTCATACTTACCGAAGACACAGACACACGTATCCCCATTAAACTCAATGGGTTTGCGCACACGTCCGTGTTTTCACATGGATCGCGTGTTTGTGCAGAGCACGCGAATCTGTGTGCTTCACACGGCGATATGTCCTTTTCTGTCGGCGGCATCGGTGTCACAAGGACCACACACTAATGTGATCCGTGTGACACGTACCAGAGAAAACGCAGGTGACATAAAAATAAAGAATTTTTAAACTTAACAGTCTCCGGCGCTGCTGTTACTTCCTGGCTCGCTCATTATGCTCATGAATATTCACTGCACTCAGCACGGACCCGGAAGTAACAGCACTGCCGGAGACAGGAGCAACAGGGACAGGTAAATATGCAAGTTCATGCTGTCTGTGTGCTATCCGGATGCCACACGGATAGCAGATGAGCAGCACTCACAAAACACATATACATCTATACATACATACATACCTTCACGATGGACATTGCAAAACATTACAGCCATGAAATAAACATTTAGTGGATTGTATGGTCTACAATTACAATGCATGTGACCACTGCAGTCAATCACTAGGCTCAGTGGCTTGTAAAACAAATCTGTGGAGTTGCTGAGCGCAGTGATTGGATGCAGCAGACACAGAGACTTACAGAAGGTAAGTAACTTGTCAGTTTATCCTCACATTGACTTCTGATAGGTTAAAATAATAACATCATTCCCAGGAAAACCCCTTTGATAAAGCAGTTTCCTTGCGACACAGACCATTGTACATAAGTATTCCTTGTAATGTCCTTTTAGAAAGTTTTGAGAAGTTTATTTAATGTTCAGAGTTTGGTTTCTTAGCACACCTATCCAACCCGGTGCATTTTAATCATCTCAGTGGCATGCCGCCACAAGCTGTGAAATCAATGTTAAAACCCTTCCGTCAGGAAGCGGCCTCTAATTGCAAGCTAAAGAAAGCAATGTGTGCTGTGTGCTCCATAATCAATTACGTTTAATGGTGCTATGGACTATTTTAGTTCTGTATCTGAAGACCTATTAAAAAATATTTGAATTGCTCTTGATTGCGGCATTTTACTCGCCTCATGATTGACTGAAGCCGAAGTGCGGGGACTCGCGGGAGGCTGTTTTTTGCAAATTGAAATAGTGCAGAGGGCATCAAAAATCTAAAACTGCATTAATTCTAAATCAATATATAGAATCTTTCCACTGGGAATGTGGCTGGAACGGAGAAAGGGCAAACCATGCGTCTGAATGAGAACTGCTTTACTCCTTCATATTTACTAGTGGTGAGCGAGCGCTACCATGCTCAGTCTCGTAAGTAGTGATGAGCAGGCACTTCCATGCTCGGGTACCAGCTGTCGTATCTTGGATGGGTGAGACACAAGTATCCGAGTATAATGGAAATCAAAGGGCGACTCGGGCATTTTTATGGGAAATCTTCCATAAAAATGCCCATTGACTTCCATTATTCTCTGGTTCTCTAGTTGTGCTCATCCGAGCATCCGACTGCCCATTCGAGCACTGAGCACCTGAGCATCGTAGTGCCCACTCATCAATAATAGCTACATCTCTTAAGTCATTGGAAACCACTGGGGTATGAGCAGCCATATAAACATTTAGTGGAATTTTAATGAAGCCAAAGGAGGCTGGGTGGAGAAACAATCTTAGGCTGCTTTCACACCTCCGGTTTTAGCAGAGCCGGCCAATCTGGCTCTAAAACCTATGCAACAGATGCGGCGACAAAACCGCATCCTTAGCATAAGTTTTTTTATATGCGGCCCGTCTGGTTTTTGCCGCTTGCGGCAGGCTACTGAGCATGCGCAGTGGAAAAAACGCATGCGGCGGCCGGATGCTGTGTTTGCTGCAGGACGCCGCATGCGGCGTCCATAGGCATGCATTTCAAATCGCGCCGGATGCGGCGCGATGCTGTTTTTTTTGCCGGACAAAAAAAGTGCCAGGCAACGTTCCATCCGGCCGCCGCATCGGCTAAATCTGCCGCATGCGTCAAAAACCAGACGGAAAGCAAGCCCATGCGGCACTAATGTAAGTCTATGCAAAAAAAAACGCAACCAGCAGCAAAAAAAAAAAAAAAAAAAACGTTGCGGTTTTTCTGCAAAGCGCCGGATTGTGTCACACAGGAAAAACCGGAGGTGTGAAAGCAGCCTTAAGGTGCAGAAGATCTGAAGGGACCTGTCATGCCCTGTGCACTTAATGCCTCGTTTGCATATTAATTAAAATGATCATTTTTGAGGAGAGCTGCAACAGTTAAATATAGAAAAAGATATGAAAAGGTGGACCTTTCAAAGACCTTGTATGCTCATCTATGTAACTTGAGGGGTTATTTTTACTGACAGCATTTTAGATTTAATTTAGAGGGAATCTAATGTTTAAAGGAATGCAGCAACAGTTAGAAGATAAAAAGGTGTCAATTTACATTTCGAACACCTGCATATCCATGTATGCTGGGGTTTTGGTTTTTTTTTGTTTTTTTTTGGGGGGTGGGGGAGGTGGTAGGATCTAACAGACTCCCTTTACCCGCTGTTGACATCGCGATTTTCAGTTTTTGCGCTTCGCTTTTTCCTCCCCTTATTCCAAGAGCCGTAACTTTATCTTGTCTTTTTGAATGACACCGCACATTGTGCCACATATTGTACTAGAAAACATGAAAGAATTCCAAGTGCGGTAATCAGCTAAATTTATTTTATAGTTTGATAGATAGCTCTGCTTTTATAAATGTGCAATCAAATGTGTCTTTTATTTATTTTTGTTTTATTTACAATTGGACATAAATGGGGAGATTTAAAGGTTTTTTTTTCATATTTTTATTAACCTTTTTTAACACTTTTGATCTAGTAGTTCTGAGGGGGACTTGAAGCCGCGATCTTCCTATCACATGTGGCATACAGAGCAGTGTACAGCAAAAATCACAATCTCCTATGAGCGTCGCTAGCAGCCGGCATTCACAGGAGGGAAGTGATGACCGACAAAGGGGTCAACAGCTGACCCTCAGTTGCATGACAACCCATTAATAGCACCCCATGATCATGTAATGGGAGCACAGATGGGAACAGCAAATTACACACTCCTTGCCAGTGCGTCTTAAATCCCATTTAACAAGTTGACATCCATGGACAGATTTCTGATCCACCCCCGGCTGTAAGGGGCACATGGCTGATCTAATCAGCCAACGCATGCAAGTGTACAAGTGGGCTCGGCGTGCGAGCCTGAAAGCAAGGGACACGACCTAGGATGTTCCAGCATGTCATAGGATGTGAAGGGGTTAAATAGTGCTGGAGAGCTGCAAGCTAATTACAAGTGCTGTGAGCAACTGTTTGCTGGAATCAGGATCTCATTCCCTACTTTGTACTGCCCTCAGATTACACTTATGCAAAAATGTAATCCACAGCTACTTACACCTACTCCAACTATTACCTTTTAGTGTTCACGGAATTTAAATTTAGCGGAATTGAACATGAAATGTTTTTTTTTCTTCTATTTCGAAGCAGCATATACCAGATACAAGTGATTCAACTCCATATTCTAATGAGACCATTTCGTTTAACGCCAAGTATTTGAAGAATGTATTACCTCACCGCCCCGTGGCTATGTAACACACATATTCCTTACTGTGGCATCTGGCACCAGAAAAATGACTGACAGGTGAGAGGAAGACATTTTTTTGGCTAAAATTAAAGGTATAAAAGAGCTAATAGGTGAAACAAAGTTAAACTAGACAGTCTAAAAGATGGATGAAATTTGTCAAGCAGTATCCAAAATAATGGCCAATGACCGCCAATAAATATGATAATTCCACTCATGATAAATCTACTGGAGCTGGAATCGCCCATCATCACTGTACAGACAATTCCAGCTAAAATGACTAAACAAATGGGTAAAAGCAAACAAACTCCCCATATGGTTTCTATAGATGTCTATTGAGGAAATGTACAGTCAGTGAGTGACTGGCAGACATCTCTAACAATGACCAATGGTACTAAAATTCACAGGAAATACAGATGTAACGGGAAGTGACCAAGCAAATGGAAAATGCAAACCAGGAACTAGAAGATAACGGATTTTCCAATGAACAATTAACTCTGAGCCAATGCAAACATCCAATACTGAGGCCTCAGGACCATATAATATTTCATGAACAGCGCTGCAGCCATTAGGCTCACATGTGGTGGAGTGTAAGCCACAGGGAGCCAGCATCTAATCCAGGCCTGAACAACATACGCCCCGCAGAGAACCAGGAGGCTCCGATCTCCCTATATGCATCGGGACAGGGGGACAGCAGAGAAGCACTAGTCAACCCCCACCATGACATGCAGCTGTGTGATGAGGTCATCACACCATGCTGTAACCTCATCACACTGCTGCTGTCACCTGCGCCACAGTGCAGGGGAGGTGAGGTGAGGTGAGGAGGCAAGGACGCACCGGAAAAAGTGCTCCAGTAGGAGATGAAGATTAAACATCTCATTGTGAGGCCACATTATGGGGCAACGGGGGAGAGGGGGTTAATATTATGGAGAGGAGCTGTGCGGGGGAAACGTTACAGAAAGGAGCTGTGTGAGGGGTAATATTATGGATAGGAGCTGTGTGGGGAAATTTAAGGAGAGGAGCGGTGAGTGGAGAGACCTTACAGAAACGAGCTGTATGGGGGGGAATATTATGGTGAGGACTTGTTTGGGGGGTAATATTACAAAGAGAAGATGTGCGTGGGGACATTATGGAGACAGGCAGTGTGGGGGATATTATGGAGAGGGGTAGGTAGTGTGGGAGGAATACTACAGAGAGGGGAAGTGTGGTATAGACATTATGGAGAGAGGTTGTTTGTGGGGATAGTACAAAGATGAGCTGTGGGGGGGGATTATATTATATAGAGGGGCAGGGTGGGGAGAATATTAGAGAAGCAATGTGGGGAGGATTATAGAGAGGCAGTGTGGGGAGGATGACATGGAGCAGGACTGTGTTGGTGGACATTATGGCGATATTGGGGGATATTTTGTGCAAGAAGCACAGTGAAAGGCAATTATTTATTCAGGGTGCAGCATGGGAGATATCTTTATTTATACGGCAGTAAAATTATACTTTTACTTTTAAGGACACGGTTTTGGGATGTGCTACTGAAGGTGGAGAGGAGGGAAGCCTCAATGCCGGCTCATGTGCATGATGTAGGACGCGTCATGCATCCAGGCTTCAGAAGGAGGACAAAGATGGCTGAAAGAGGAGGCGCCGGCACCGAAGAATGGTGACACCTAACCGTTCAGTCTGCACCGCACTGCCCCTTAAGCGAGTATTATAAACTGATTTTTACATTCTGCACAGCGGTCTGGGCTTTTATATACAGTATGTTAGAATGCTGTAAAGAAGACCCCACTGGTGGTGGCCGCAGCTTACAATCGCCAAATCTGGTGACAGGTTCCCTTTAATAAACCAGCAAATCAGAGTTTAAATTTAAAAATAGGAATTATAGCAAGCATGTTTAACCCCTTCAGGCCTCATTCAGATTTTTTTTTTTTTGTAAACATTTTTCATCGGCGTGCTAGGTCGATGTGATGGGTCTATTTTTCCCACTTCTAACCACAGATTGCATTTTTATCTTGGCCTGATCGATCTGAATGTCAAGAAAGATTCATGATTCCGATCAAAAACAGATGTTGCTTTTTATTTTTTTATTTTTTTTATTTTAGGGGGGAATCTTGATTTTGCACACATTTGCGGCTCATTTCAGCAACGTCAGTGCACCTTTAAGGCTAGGTATACAGGTTCCGGCTTCAGAGAGGTGCACTGTGCATGACCGGAAGTTCAGAAGACGTGAGCGCGAGCAGTTTTTCTTTTATTTGAAAAGGATCCGTTTTTTGCTCACTGGATCAGTTTCACAATGGAACAAAACGGGTGGTTATAGAACAGATCTGTTTAACTGAATTCAATGGGTGAAAAACAGGCAAAACTCTAAGAATTGACGTGCTGCAGATTATTTTCTGCGCAAAATCTGCAAGAAGAAAATACTCGGCTTCAGGATTCTCATACTTTGCTGACAAGGATTTGCTTGCAGTTTTCTGACAAAACTGTACTCAAAAATGCATCTAAAAAAATGCAATAAAAACGCACTTTGTGCACACAGCCTTGAACGTGTTGCATTTTTTTTTTTTTGCTTACCTATGGATGAAAAAAAAAAAAACCTGCAAAAATGCTGAAGCGGACAAGTGATCCACATCTCAAACTTAGGCGCCGCTCACAGCGGTATTTTACCGCAAATCCGGATCCAGCACAAATGCGTTCCAGTTCCATTCATGTCCAATGGAATTGTGGCAAGATGCGGTTACATGCGGTTGCGTGCGTCATACACTACCGCATGTGACTGCATCTTGCCGCGATTCCATTGGAAATTAATGGAACTGAAACGCATTTGTGCCGGATCTGGCTTTGCGGCAAAATACCGCTGATGTGAGCGGCGCCTTAGTCAACAGAGAGGCAGCACTAAAACAACGCTACATGTATACATCGCATTTTAGGGTTAGTTGTGTAAGATAACCTCAGAGCCCAGTACCTCTAGTATGACATATAAGCCAAGGTGTCAATTATTATCTCTTGGATCAGTGCACAGTGCCGAAACGTGCTATATGCAGTAAACACAAGCAATGTCATGACTGTGGCATCAGAAAGATAAAGCATAGTGTGTACAGGGACAATGGCGCGCAAAGAAGATTTTTAAATACAGAATATAACAAAAGTGGGGGTAATATATTGTATTTATTAAGGAACGACCTCACACCAAACCTATGCAGCACAACAGGAATACTAGAATATTTTCCATCTACCGCCAGAGGCCATGTCTATTCACCAAATTATTAAATCGCTGACAAAGTACTGCTGAGAGTGCAGGGCATGGGGCGATCACTGAAGGGTTACTATACACGCTAAAAGCTCACACAGGGAGAGTTAATGGAAATTTCATAGCTTGGTTACACACTGTTCTTCCCTCTCCCACACACAGCTGGGCCTCCTCCTACCTCCATTACAACAGGCTGAATATTTCAGGGTGATAAAAGGCTGATTGTAATTCTGTGTGAAAAAGGGTTTACAATTTATATACAAAGTGCAGGTCCGGTGCCAGCAACCACCCTGATTCTATATAGACAACGCACTGCCAAAGCCTGTGCGCACATAACGCCGTACCAGAAGATCGCTGCACCTCCCCTCAACCACAATCTTATCTCCCGTACGGCTACGTTCCCATAATAGGGATTTGTGAGGTTTTTATATTGCAGATTTTCTGCACGTATTAGATTACTTTGCGTTTTTATCACTTATTTTGTCGTTTGGTTTTTGTTTTGTTTTGTTTTTTTTTTTTTTACAGGTGCATTTATCGGGTTTTTGAACCTGTGGGGGTTTTTTTTCCTTTTTTGGTGTGTCATGTTTAAAATAAAACGGTTTTGTTTTTTGATACTTCCTGGCATTTATTTATTGATACAGTCATCCACTTTGCTGGAACCATAAGGCTATGTGTCCACGGTAGAATGTACCTGCGGATTTTTCTGCATGAAAACCCGCGACTTTCGTGGCAAATCCGCACCCGCGGATTTACCACGGATTTGCCGCGGGTTTCTTTTTTTTTTCCCCATTCTATACCCAAAATCCGCACCAAAAATCCGCAACAAATAATTGACATGCTGCAGATTTTTCCGCATCAAAATCCGCGGCAAATCCGCAGCATGGACACAGCATTTCCAAAATGCCATTGAAATGGCTTGGAAGTGCCGCTGCTGCAGATTTTCGGGAAATCCGCGGCAAATCCGAGGCAAAATCCGCGGTAAATCCGCAGCGTGGACACATAGCCTAAGTATGTGTGCCCACGATCAGTGGTCACAACGTTTTGGGCGCAGTATACTTTGCTCCGTCCAAAACGCTGAGATGTATAATACAAGCATAGTGTATGGGATTTCTAGAAATCCCATGCCCACTGTACTTGTTTTTCCCGCAGCAAACCCTTTCTCCAGCTGCAGCAGGTCAATTGTTTGCTGCTGCTGATTCGCAAGCATCCTCCGCAGGAAGAACACAGCGCCCCGAGCCCGGATCATGGGAACGGGCAGCTGCAGCCTCCTGCGTTCTCCTGCAGAGGAGACTCGCAGCCCCACAGGTCAGGACCCACCGCGTCCAGGACCCACGCAGCAAGTCCTGATTAAGGGCACGTACCCTAAGACACTGTTAGTGATGAGTGATTTTTTTTCATACTGGAAAAAATATTTAAAAAAAGGCCTGAGTTGCAGCAGTATTTTCATCAGTGTCAGAATTTGGAGAGTTTTTACTATCAGTTTGGTTTGAGTTTCATTGGTTTTCCATAGATAAAAAAAAAAACAAAAAAAACTGATGGGAGTTCCTAAGGGTATGTGCCCATGATCAGGACACGCTGCATCCTGGATGACGCATGTCCTCTCCTGCGAGGGCCGCAAGACTATGCTCTCTCTCATTGTCCCCCTGCGGATAACACTTGCAGCTCTACAGCAATAAATTAACATGCTGCAGCTTAGAAATACGCTGGGGGTCAGTTTACACTGTGGGAAAAACAAGCACAGTGGGGACGAGATTTCTATAAATCCCATCCATTGTGCTTGTACTGTGCACAGCGTTTTGGATGCGGCGAAAACACGCTGTGTCCAAAACGCTATTAACCCTGATAGGCTGTGTGCACACTGTTTTTGCCACATTGTTCTTTAAAAATTTTCCCAAATCTGCAAGGCTATCCTTATGTCAGCAAAGTCTTTGAGATTGAAAATCCTGAATTGCTGTGCACACGTTCAAGATTTATCCTTGCAGATTTTGTTGCAGAAAAAAATCTGCTGCATGTAAATTCTTTCTGCATTTTTAGCTGTGTTTTCACCATTGAAAGCAATGGAAAAAAGCAAAGTTAAATCACAGCAATGCAGTACATACGCCTGTTTGCCGCAGCGGTTTTCCTGCCAGGAGATGCAGATTTGGTTGCAGAATATTTGTAGCCAAAGCTGCAAAATGTGCACAAAGCTTAAAGCTTTTCACATCAGTCTGTGAAAATGGACACCATCTAAGGCTGCTTTCACAACTCTGGTTTTAGCAGAACTGGCCAATCCGGCTCTAAAACCTAAGCAACGGATGCGGCGACAAAACCACATTTTTTGCATAAGGTTTTTGTCGCATGTGGCAGGCTACTGAGCATGCGCAGTGGAAAAAACCGCATGCGGCCGCCGGATGCAGTGTTTGCCTCAGCACGCCACATGCGGCGTCCATAGGCATGCATGACAAATTGTGCCGCATTGGCCAGATGCGGTGCGATGCGGGTTTTTTTTTGCCGGACAAAAAAAACGTGCCAGGCAACGTTCCATCCGGCTTCCGCATCGGCTAAATCTGCCGCATGCGGCAAAAAACGGACGGAACGCAAGGCCATGCGGCACAATACGGAACTAATGTAAGTCTATGCAAAAAAAAACGCAACCGGCAGCAAAAAAAAAACGGTTATGGTTTTTCTGCAAAGCGCCGGATTGTGCCGCCCAGGAAAAAACAGATGTGTGAAAGCAGCCTAAGTGCTGTCATGATTCCACAGCAGTGCATTAGTGATGTGAAATATCGGACAAGTCCCAATGATTTTGTAATCGGTGTAAAGGGGAAAAAATTGGACTGTGAATAACCCCATAGACAGAGGTATGAGTGTTATCTGCAAAAAACACAGATCACACTCGTAAGTGAAAAACCGATGTGAAAATGAGGCCTAAAGCAGGGTTTCCCAGACTTTTTGGTCTTCGAGTACCAGTGATGAAGAAAATTACCTCAGGAAACGCCTACCAAATAAATATATGTATATAGTTACAAATGTCCAACAAATATACTCTATGCCTTCTAAATATACACAAATATACACTGTGCCCCCTGAGTTTTTCAATATATACACTGTGACCCCCTAAAGAGATATAGATATCTTCTGTCCCCCTTACGTGAGAGCAATGGACTGTATTAAGGACGCAGAGACTGAATAAGACCCTCTTCACACGTCCATGAAAAAACACACGTGTAGAACTGGCACCAGTGTCTCATCAGTGTTTTCCATCTGTGTGTCATCCATATTTTTCGGGTATGACTAAAGAAATTGATTACAAAGCGTCTCCTATACTTTCAATGTTAAACAGGTACAGCACAGAGACGGCACAGGACATCCATTTTCTGTATTTGATAGTCACGGACCCACAGACTTGTATTGGCCCTTGTCATCTGTGCTGACAGAAAAAAAATGGACATCTTTGTGGGATTCACATAGACACGCATTCCATGTGAAAACACGGACATGTGAAGATCACCATAGGTTATAATGAGTATGTGAGGCATACATGAAAAAAATGGATGCAACAATGGACTGGAAACAAGGACATGTGAAGGAGGCCTAAATCAGCAATGCTGTAGGAAGCCATGACAGGAGGAGAGCCACAGTATTCTGGGTGGGGAACATTGCTGTAAGGGGATGGCTATACTGGCAAATACCACAGCTGCCTTCTATATAATAATAATAATAATAATAATAATAATAATAATAATAAATAATAATAATAGTATTATTAATAATTTTATTCATTTATATAGCGCTATTAATTCCACAGCGCTTTACATACATTGGCAACACTGTCCCCGCTATTAATTCCACAGCGCTTTACATACATTGGCAACACTGTCCCCATTGGGGCTCACAATCTAGAGTCCCTATCTGTATGTCTTTGGAGTATGGGAGGAAACTGGAGAACACGGAGGAAACCGACGCAAACACGGGGAGGACACACAAACTCCTTGCAGATTGTGTCCTTGGTGGGATTTGAACCCAGGACCACAGCGCTGCAAGGCTGCAGTGCTAACCACTGAGCCACCAAGCCGCCCAATATATCAGTGATATACAGTCTACTACTAACAATGGCAATCTGTATGTGACTTTATCTCTTATGGAATATATCACATTAACTGCTGGTCCCAGACAATATAAACATATTGATTATATATATAATTTTTTTTTTTTTTTTTTTTTTTTTCAGCTGTATTGCATCTATTCTGAGACATCTTGAAGACAGATATAAAGTAAGGCCACTTTACATCGTTTGCCCGTGTAAAAAGGGCAATGATCAACGAACAAGTAAAATATTCATTCTGCAGCTGACTGGATCGTCTAGTGGGCGTAAAATGTATTGTTGTAGAATGTAGATCATTCATCGCTCCATATTCATGAAAGATGTTCTGCTGAAAATACGTAAACTGTATGGGCAGCCTGACTGTATAATCCTTCAGTTCCTATACAGTTTGCATCAGTCTGTAAAAGGGCCTTAAAAGGGGTATTGCCATCTCTAAGATCCTATCCCATTATGTAGTAGGTGTAATAATAATATTTGAAAATGCTCTGAATTAGAAATGTAGTATTGTTTTCCTGATATAGCCATGTCTCTTACCTCATGTGCAGGGCACTGCAACTTCGGTATACAATCACGAAAAACTGACTGTCACTATATGAGTGGTTGTAACCATGGATAACCCAGCTAAAATACCCTGCATATGAGGCAACAGACATGGTTATATCAGGAGAACTATACTACATTTCTAATTAGAGGTAATTGATAATATCATTATGATTACACCTACTACATATTGGGACAGGATCTTAGAGAGGAGAATACCCCTTTAAACAAGTACTAAGCGACTTATCATATTAAACCTCTTAAACTCTCCTGAACTTTGACAACCAATGAAGAATAAAGCAATTCTGGAGTAGATCTTAGTTACATATTTGCTTACTGTTGCATTTTTATAGCTCCTACACAGACTATGCATTTCTATGGTAATAGACAAACAAATTCCAAGTTAACCTGCAGCTTTAAACTTTGTTCCTTTTGTCTATACGGCTCTGTTCACATGAGCAGTAAGCGTCCGTTTGAAACGGATCCAGTAGCAATCCGTTGACAAACAAGTTGTGCAGACAAAAATTGTTTGTCTGGCTAAAAAAAAATAAAAATAAAAAAAAAAAAAAAAGGAATTTGATTGGATCAGTTTTTTAAACATTGAATTAAATCGGCAAACGGATCTGTTAAAAAGACATCCAGTAAGCAAAAAAACGGATCCTTTTTCAAATAAAAAAAAAAAATGGGGCAGCTATTTAACAGATCCATTTTTTATAGACTTAAATGTTAAATAGAAAACAGATCAGATTGAAATGAGGATTTTTTTTACATTTTTTTTTTTAAGGCTGGTTTCACACTACGTCTTTTTAACATCCGTCCTTAACGTTATTTTAGCGGAAGTACGGATCCAGTGCAAATGCGTTTTCATTTCAATGCATTTGCAATGGACTCGCGTTAACATCCGTTCACCTGCGTTTGCGTGCGTTATAGTGAGGATCCAGTGACTTGCAGTTTTTTAACATGTTTCAAAAACGCTACTTGTAGCGTTTTTGAGCTCCGTCCAAATACTGCAAATTGCTGGATCCTGACTATAACGCACGCAAACGCAGGTGAACGCTGGCGTGCTGATAGACAGGATCCTGCTTTTGTACTGAGCATGCCCAGAAAGTACTGAGCATGCCCAGAACCAGTCTCGCGTGATCTGTCTATCTCTCTACTCCCTCCCTCACCCTCTCTCTCTCTATCTCTGTCTTTCCCCCTTCCTCTCTCTCCCACCTGAGAGCTGCGGACACTCGTAACCAAGGTAAATATCGCGTAACCACTTCTCTTAGTTACCCGATGTTTACGTTGGTTACGTGTGCAGACAGCCCTGCTCCTAGCAGCTGCAGACACTCGTAACCAAGGTAAATATCGGGTATCCAAGGCCGATGTTTACCTTGGTTACCAGCGTCTGCAGCTGTCAGAAGCCTCCTCCCAGTCTAGTTCCCCTCACTCCCGATCACATGACTCCAATGCCCGCCCCTAAACATCCAGTGCAGGATCCTGCAAAATAACATATGCGTTTGCATACGTTATTTGCTGTAAAAGCAGGATCCGTACTTCCGCTAAAAAAACGTTTTCAGCGGATGTTAAAAAGACGTAGTGTGAAACTAGCCTTAGCATAACAAGAAAGTTGTATCTTGTGTCTAACATCCATAGCTGTGTGCCCACACTGCGTTTTTACATGCATTTTTATTCTTGCGCAATTTAAATCAATACTGCAAGGAAAAACGCATCTCAGCAAAGTCTATGAGATTCCTGACTTGCTGTGCACATATTGCTTCTTTTTTTCCTTGCGGATTTTGGTGCTGAAACAAGCAGTAGCATGTCAATTGTTTTTGCGTTTATTTCCTGCGTTTACATAATTCACTGCAGTGCTTGAGCTTGATCACTGCAATGGATTACATCAGTCAGTGCTACACTCGCAGCACTGACCCGTCACCTCACACACCGTGCATACAGCATGGTGTGTGAGGCTCTCCATAGTGCAGTAACCTGGGGTCACATTACAGGGATCCCATCGCCAGGGAGAGGCAAGCTATTCCTCTCCCTGCCTCCTAAATATTATAATCGCACTAATAGCATACAGGGGGTTAAACTGCCAGGAGCATCACAGGCACCACTCCTGGCAGCAAGAGCCGGGTCCCGGCTGTAACATTAGCCAGAGGCCCTGCGGCGATCGCGGTTGTACGGCGCAGGAACCCCCAAGATTGCCATGAGTAAAAAAAAAAAAACAAATAGGAAATGCATGGACAAAGGCATGCAAAAAACGAGCAAATGCAATAAAAAAAAAAGCATGTTTTTTCTGCTGTGTTTTTCCTCCCAAAACAAGCAGTTTTGTGTTTAGAAAATCTGCACACAATTCTGCTACGTGGGCACATAATAGCTGTAAGGCTAAGTTCATGTGAGAAAAATGTAACAAAATTCATTACAAAGTGTATTCATTAAAGGGAACTTTTTTTTTTTTTTTTTTTTTTTTTTAACTTAAAAGGGGTTGTCCACCCCTTTAAGTCGAAACTCAGCCCCTTCTCATTCCCCAGGTTTGCCACCATTAAAATATAAGCAGCTTATACTCCCCTCCCAGGCCGGCACCGTTTCCATCAGTGTCGCCACTGAACACTATGATTGAAAGATTAACTTCTGTGTTTTGGAGACACTCCTGGTTTTGGCATATAGGTGCTGATTACTGATTAAAAAAAAAAAAAAAAAAATATGGGCGTGTGAATGAGGCATTAGTCTGAATGAACGTGAGAAGACTTGTGATCCTGTGCAGACCTTCTGTAAATGGATGAGCCTGTACTGCTGGACGGACCATTTTGTTTGTTATACCTTTGTGCCCAAAAGAAGGCCGTTTTTCTTTTGTTTGTTGGAAATTTATGGACTATAATAAGGACTATAATAAATCTCTTTGTTGTGCCAAGCAAAATTCACAATCCTTTGGGAGATGAGCTGCTGGGGGGAGTTCAGGAAGAATAGTTGTGGGCCAAGAAACCAGGTCCACATCGGTTTCGGCATTCTGGTTTGGCTGTTCTCCTAAAGAAATCAAACACCATATATTATATATATCCACGGCTGGGTACTGCATATACATCCACTATGCAAATCAATAGGGGGCAGATGTGCAGATGTACAGTACCTGGCCATAGCCACTATTCTGTATTCCGTCAATGGAACTGTGCAGCTCCCCTTTGGAGTTGATCCAGCCATGAGCGGACCTGTTTAAGTTCGGGCTCGGAGGGTCGTTCGAGTGGTTAACATATGTAAAGCACCTGATCTCCAAACTCAACGTCCAACTTTACTGTTTGGGTCTGCTAATCTCTAGGCACTGGGAATAGTGTCAGATCCCCACCAATCAGGCATTGATGACCCATCATGAGGATAGGCCATCAATGTTAATGTCCCGGACAATCACTTTAATGGAGTTCATTTGATATGCAGTGCTTTTTCTTAATCTGTAAAAGGACGCAACTAGCGACAAAGTCGAGCAGAAGTTCTGACACAAGCATGGCCCTGGCCTATGGTGTATGGCCCTGGCCTATGGTGTATGGCCCTGGCCTATGGTGTATGGCCCTGGCCTATGGTGTATGGCCCTGGCCTATGGTGTATGGCCCTGGCCTATGGTGTATGGCCCTGGCCTATGGTGTATGGCCCTGGCCTATGGTGTATGGCCCTGGCCTATGGTGTATGGCCCTGGCCTATGGTGTATGGCCCTGGCCTATGGTGTATGGCCCTGGCCTATGGTGTATGGCCCTGGCCTATGGTGTATGGCCCTGGCCTATGGTGTATGGCCCTGGCCTATGGTGTATGGCCCTGGCCTATGGTGTATGGCCCTGGCCTATGGTGTATGGCCCTGGCCTATGGTGTATGGCCACCTGTACACAACACAGATGGAGATTCCAACATCGCACAATAGTTATGCAAAAATTCCCCAAACTGTTGCAGCACACCACATAAGCAAGCCTCACGTATCCAAAATTAACGCAGTTGTGCTCTTTTCAATATCTGAAAAGCACCGCATGTAACAAGAAGGCAACAAAAGCTCTTATTCCACATAAAGGGGAGCAAAACACTGGCTTCTGGAAGGACAACATACCCCCTACAAGTTAGGAAATGAGATAACATCACTGTGGTAGAATTAGCGGTTACATTATACAGACACACACAACAATGGATCCCGTTCGCTTTGACAGCACCGCGTGCCGGTATAAACTTTCCTTCACAGACATCCAGAATGTAATCCAGCTGTTCTCTATGATAAGCCACCTCGCTGCTATCAGCGCTCCTGCAGTAGATAACTTACATTTTCTATTGTGTTTTTATGCATATTATTTCATTATTTTCCAGTAATTCAGCATTCAGGAGCCAGTAGAAGCAAAACAATCCGCCCTATTGTCTTCCAGTCGCCAAAGGATGTGTTACCGTCTCTGCTTTTTGGGATTGAGGGGTGGTTAAAGGGAACCAATCATCAGGATTTTCGTGTATAAGCTGCAGCCAGTGCAGTACTGGCACTATCATGCACAGTGTGTACATACCATTGGGGTGCAGCTCGGGTGTTTAGGCAGTGAAATTCATCTTTATAAAGTTTGAAATTTCGTGCACTTTTTGATTGACGTGTGCACCTCTCTGCTAATGTCCGGGAGGGTTATGCAGGAGTTCCCCGCCCCCCCACCAGCCTGTTCCTCCCTCTCTCCTGATGTCCGGGAGGGTTATGCAGGAGTTCCCCGCCCCCCCACCAGCCTGTTCCTCCCTCTCTCCTGATGTCCGGGAGGGTTATGCAGGAGTTCCCCGCCCCCCCACCAGCCTGTTCCTCCCTCTCTCCTGATGTCCGGGCGGGTTATGCATGTGTTCCCCGCCCCCCCCCCCCCCCGCGCTGCCTGTTCCTCCCTCCCTCTGGCTGTATGTAAATATCTAATCTTCAGAAACATGGCGCCGGAGTGGGCCTCTGCGCACAGCGCTTATCTCTGGCGCCATGTTTCTGAAGCCCGCATCACACAGCTTGGTGTTAGAGGGCGGCGCATGCGCCCTCGCTCCTTCAGATCCCGTTGTGACCGCAGGAGCGAGCGCGATCACAACAGGACTGCAGAACAGCTGATCGCAGGACGCGATTACCTGCTGCTCCTGTATCGTGCCGCCCCAGGACACCGGGCCAACACACCAGCCGGTGTGACATCGCTGTGGCGCCGCCCTCTCAGACACCAAGTTGTGTAATGCGGGGGCTTCAGAAACATGGCGCCAGAGATAAGCGCTATGCGTAGAGGCCCACTCCGGCGCCATGTTTCTGAAGATTAGCATTTTACATACAGCCGGAGGGAGGGAGGAACAGGCAGCACGGGGGGGCGGGGAACACGTGCATAACACGCCCGGACATCAGGAGAGAGGGAGGAACAGGCTGGTGAGGGGGCGGGGAACTCCTGCATAACCCGCCCGGACATTAACAGAGAGGTGCACACGTCAATCAAAAAGTGCACGAAATTTCAAACTTTATAAAGATGAATTTCACTGCCTAAACACCCGAGCTGCACCCCCAATGGTATGTACACACTGTGCATGATGGTGCCAGTACTGCACTGGCTGCAGCTTATACACGAAAATCCTGATGATTGGTTCCCTTTAAATCTACAGTTTACGTGCACAAACCAAACTTAATGCGGTCATTCAGCAAAGCTTTATTAAGCGGTTGTCCGGTAAAAACAAATTATCACCAATCCACAGGATAGGACATAGCTTGTTGATCGGTGGCTGCCCGACCCGCAACAAGTGGCAGAATAGAGAACTTGTATGTCTGTTCGTACTGATTAGCTGTGCGCATGCACCACTCCCATTCATTCTATATGGGGCTGTCGAGCATTGCGCTTGTTTTGTTTTCCAGCAGCCCCATATGGAATGAAGGTAATAGAGGTACGCACACGCAATGAGGCGCACAATTTTGTTACAGGATTCAAGTTCCCAAATGGAAAATAAAAATTCATTGATTGGAAACTGATCAGCAATTTTGTTGAACTTGGCAATCCCTTTAAGCATCATACACTAAAGTGCCCCCATACACATTATCAGTCAGCAAGTAGCAGTCCGTTAAACGGTCTCCACAAAATCCTCCACAAACAGGAGCACTCAGTTCAACTCCTATGTACTCCGTGAGAGAGCAGATGTCAGACTCCTCTAAAGCCTGCTTTACACCTTACGATATTGTATGCGACGTGACACGCCTCCATCATATGTGCGGCATGTTCAATTTGTTGACCGTGTCGCACAAACGATTATTTCCCGTCACACGTACTTACCTTCCATACAACCTCGCTGTGGGCGGCGAACATCCACTTCCTGGAGTGGGAGGGACGTTCGGCTTCACAGCGACGTCACGCGGCAGCCGGCCAATAGAAGCGGTGGGGCGGAGATGACCGGGACGTAAACATCCTGCCAACCTCCTTCCTTCCGCATAGCCGGTGGGAGCCGCGGACGGAGGTAAGATCTGTTCATCGTTCCTGGGGTGTAACACACTGCGATGTGTGCTACCACGGGAACATTGAACAACCCGACGTGCAATTTTAAGGAAATGAACGACGTGTATGCGATGAACGGTTTTACGTTCAATCGCAATCGCACGTAGCTGTCACACGCTACAACACCACTAACGATGCCGGATGTGCGTCACTTACGACGTGCCCCCGCCGACACATCGTTAGATTTGTTGTAGCGTGTAAAGCACGCTTAACAGCAGCTTACTTCCGCACTTAAAAGGGAACCTGTCTATCACTAGGCTTTTCCCTTATGAGCTGTGGCCACCACCAGTGATCCCTTATATACAGCATTCTAGAATACTGTGTATAAGAGCCCAAGGGCACTCGGTATATAAATGTAAAAAAACAAAAAAAAAAAACACCCTTCTAATACTCACTTAGGCTACTTTCACACATCCGGATTTTTGCTCTGCGGCACAATACGGCGTTCTGCAGAAAAAACGCAACCGGCTTTTGTAACGCCTGTTGCGGTTTTTTTTGCATAGACTTACATTAGTGCCGTATTGTGCCGCAGGGGCTTGCGTTCGGTCCGGTTTTTGCCGCATGCGGCAGATTTAGCTGATGCCGCGGCCGGATCGAACGTTCCCTGCAACGTTTTTTGCTCCGGCAAAAAACAACGCATCGCGCCGCATCCGGCCGCTGCGGCACATTTTTCAATGCATGCCTATGGAGGCCGGATGCGGCGCGATGCGGAACAAAACGTATCCGATCGCCGCATGCGTTTTTTTCCACTGCGCATGCTCAGTAGCGTGCCGCAACCGGAAAAAAACGGACGGGCCGCATGTCAAAACTTATGCAACGGATGCGGTGTTTTCGCCGCATCCGTTGCATAGTTTTCACAGCCGGATTGAGCCGCAGTGCTCAAACCGGATGTGTGAAAGTAGCCTTAGGGGGGCGGTCTTGGTCCAATGGGTGAAGCTGCTCTCGGTCCGGCACCTCCTCAATCTTTTGCGACTGCCGCCCTCTTACCCAGCCCCGTTTGCATGCCTTGTCCTGCGTTATTCACACAGAGGCAGACATTGTGTTCCTGCGCATGTGCACTTTGATCTGACCAGCTGACGGCATAGCAAAGTACTATAATGCACAAGCATGAAAAAAAAGTCAAAGACCGGCCCCGTACATGGGCTCTACAGTGCTTTGATCTGTCCACAGCCAGGCAGATAAAAGCGCACGTGCACTGGAGCGCAATGGAGACCTCTGTGTGAATAACGCAAGACAAGTCAAGCACACAGGGGTGGGTAGGAGGATGGAGATCGCATAAGATGGGTGAGGCACTGTACCGACAGCAACACCACCCATTGGATTGGATCACCCCCTAGGTTAGTATTATAAGGCTATGTGCCCAAGGGGACAGTGTCCTGCGGTTGTATCTGCAGGACATTCCGCAGGTGCTCACACAAACTTCTGTCTGTTTCCATGCTGCGGTTTATTTGCGGAATGTCCTGTGGATATGGTGCGGGCATTCTGCATTGAGGATACAGTACCATGGCTTCGGCACTGCATCCTCAATGCAGAACAAGTGCTGCAGCGATCGGGGCGTTCATATTACTTACCTCCATCACGCAGCACCTCGCTTTCCGGCGGCCGGGTCACTGTCAGTGTCTGGTGCACTGTGCTGGAGAAGGTGGGCGGGGCCTGCACTAGCTCCGGCTGTCACATGACCGGAGCTCGTGCAGGCCCCGCCCACCTCTTCCTTCCTGTACCTGGATCCACCGCGCTCCTGTGCACCGGACGGAGAAAGTGACATCGTTGTCTTCTATCAAGGCAAGTAAATATATGGGACCCTGCGGAGAAGTCTGCAGGAATAATTCCCATGCTGCTGATTTTTCCGCAGGGAAATCCGCATTATTTCCGCTGCGGGAAAAACCGCAGCGTGGGCACAGCAGTTCCCAAATGCCATAGAAATGGCTGGGGAGTAGCTGTGCTGCAGATTTTTGAAAACTCTGCGGAATTTCCGCGAAAAAAATGCGGCAAATTCCGCGCATTTTCCTCAGCGTGGGCACATAGCCTAAAGGTGTTTTTTTACGTTCTGCAGAGTGGCCTGGGATCTTATATACAATATTCTGGAATCCTGTATGTAAGGGCTCGCTGGTGGTGGCTGAAGCTCAGAAGGGAAAAACCTGGTGACAGGTTCCCTTTAAAGGGAATCTGTCCGCAGGTTTGTGCTACCTCATGTGAGAGCAGCATGGTGTAGGCAAAGAGATCCTGAATCCAACGATGTATCACTTAGATTACTGCGTGCAGCGTTTCTGACACAATCAGAATTTTCAGATTTAGCCATGTAGCAGAGCTGAGAGAGCTGTTCACACCAGGCTCTCTATAGAGATTGTACATTGACAGTGAGGTGTCAGAGTAGGGAGCGCATCGGACTTGTGCCGGACTACTGTGAGCATGACATTGTAGTCCAAGCTATGATAAGGGTCCTGTTGCTTAAACAAAAATAGCAAACAAACAACAGATCGGACCTTGATAAGACAGGTATCTTTGAATTCTTTGTATTAACGCTTGCAGCATGCTGTTTTCAGCTGACATACATAAAACCTGCTGACGGATTCCCTTTAACAAAAGGATCAGCCATTGGAAATTTGACATTTAGATTAATTCTCTCCCTCATCATTTGTCGGGGAAGAATGGGCAGGCCGTCAAACATTAGACTGTGGGGCGATCCTGCAGAATTTTTGTCTAATGTGTATGGGGAGCACAAAAGGTAGAAAAAAAAAAAAAGTAAATCAATAATGAATTTCTGGGTTGTCATTCATAGTTCCGTTTTGAAGAAGTTGAATGACAACCAACATGGACATGGTTAACATGGCTAAGGCTGCAGCTCTACAAAGAGGAAAGTAACCAAAACAAGGTGTGGTGCAAGGAGACTCCGGGTAGATACAAGACAATGAAGAGAAGTAAAATTCACCATCTGCAAAAAGTCTTGTGAAATTAAAGCATCACCTTTCTACCAAGATAGTTAGCCTTGCCTTAAAGATGTAGTTCACACAATCTTTAAATACTGGAGATTGACACCACTTTGTCAAGATTAAGAGCAGCCCACTTGAAACGCGTGGACCGGACCTTCCTTCCTTCCATATGTTTTACAATTCCTTGTGATTTTAATCATCTTGGAATAAAGGTGATGTTTTAATTTCACAAGATTTTTTGCATGTTATTTGTGTACCATCTGTTTTTTTATGGAGGAATTCCTAACAGACGCTTATAAAACCCTATTTTAAGGCCACTTTTAGACACAAAAGTGTAAGAAGGATCATCACACGGATGAAAAACCTATCTTTATGGACACAAAAAAAATGTACGCCTCTAGGCTGTGTGCACACAGTGCGGTTTTATTGAAGTTTTTTCTTGCAGATTTTAATCATTAGCAAGGGAAAACGCATCCCAGCAAAGTCTATAAGAATCCTGAAGTGCTGTGTACACATTGCAGATTTTTTCCTTGCAGATTTTGGTGTAGTAAAAACTGCACCAAACAACTGAAATGTTAATTGTCTCTTTTTTTTTTCAGCGTTCTTCCTATCACAATGCATAAAAAAAAAACATTGAAAAACAAAGTTTTTTCTGCAGCATTTTTCCTGACAAGAGATGTGGTTTTAAGTGCAGAAAAACTGCACCAAAATCTGCAACGTGGGAACATGTAGCATAATTTTGGATAGGGTTTCTTAACATGTTTATCAGTGCATTTTGCTGCTGCAGATTTTCCAATGCAAAAGGTCTGCAATGGAAAGGTCCAGTAGGAATATGCACCTAAGGGCCGAGTCATTGGCACGGCAATCTTCATGAACGGCTTGCAGAGTACGATGCCTCAAATTCATTAAAGGGCGCACAACACTTTATGAATTTGGCGCATATTCTCAGTGCTGTGCGCCTGCGTGCAGAGCCTGGGAGTGCAGTAACATTTCTGGCTTAAATGCTGCCATTTATGTCGAATTCAATATGCCCCTGTAGTCATACTCCGGGTCTGCCCATTTTGGTGTAGCGGCTTCAGACTGGCATGAGTCACAAAATGTTAGTGCTCCCCCTTCTGAGAGCAGCATAATGTAGAGACAGAGACCCTGATTCCAGCGAGGTGTCACTCACTGAGCTGTTTGCTGCCATTTTCATAAAATCTATGCTGCTGCAGATCTAGCAGTTATACAGAGCTCATGAATATGCTGGACTACCTGGCAGCATGCCAAGTAGTCCTCTAATGATAATCTCCTGCTGATTAAACAATTAATTTTTTCAAAACTACAATAAGCAGCCAAGTAAATGACACACTGCTGGAATCAGGATCTCCGCCCCTACGTTATGGTGCTTTGATTAGGAGGCAAAAACCTGGTGACAGATTCCCTTTAACTTGTATTTTATACATTTCCATCGCTGCTCTATAGAGGTGATAACTCTGTATACAGGGATAGCTGTCAATCATTAATTAGTCCCGCCCACTGGACTAAAGCATAGAAAAAACAGAGGTATATATGAATAAAATATAAAGTACTACAATATTTAATCTTTCCCACAAGACAATATATCAATTTGCTCAGACATACTGTTCACAGATAAAGCTGCCCAAAAAAAAAAAGGAAGACAGGTTCCCGCTAAAGCATTTAAGCATTTCGTCTGCAGAATTGTTCCATTGGAGCATACAAAGATGCCAAAATTCCAATCACATGGCGCTGTTTCTTTTTCCCTCCTCAAGCGATATCTGAAAGGAGTAACGACTGAGGGAAACAAGTGTATTTGAATGCTGATGACGACAAGGGAATCCGAGAAGCTTCATATCAGCAAAAGACTTTCTGAAGATAACAGCAGGTTGCGGCATACCTTTGCCTCACTCTCTTACGGCATACGTCATTTTATTACAGTTCTGGTATTTTAGTAATCAGTCAGTATGAATAGACCTGAAAGGTCCCACCCTGATAAAAGTACAGAATTAGCACTCAGCGGAGACTCCTCTTTTCTGTGTTAGTAAAGGAATTCAACAAATAAGAAAAGGCTAGAAATGTCCTGATCATTCCCTATGGTCGCTCGTATAAATTAGGTTGTGGTCCTACTGATAGCTGGGGTCACTGAATTGAAAATTTTTAATAATCTTCGACTGAAGAGCACAAGAAAAACGGAGCAATCATCAGGGCTGTGGAGTCGGAGCCGGTATAAAATGGACCGACAGACTCCTAAAATATATAATAAATTGGGTACAGCGGTTCAATGCAGAATGTGCTGAATGTTTTTTTTTTTTATATATAAGAATTTGGGAAAGTTATGAAATGTCCTATAAATGGCTGTTCTATTCCTAATCTAAGGCTACATTCACACACAGCGTTTTTGCTGCGTTTTTTGAGGATACGTTTTTCAGCTGCAAAAGCAGATCAGCTTTTTAAAAAACCGCATCACCTGAAAAGGTTTTTGAGCTCATAAATAATTGTTTTCAATGGCAAAAGCAGATTAGAAAAACGCCACAAACTGACTGCTCATTCTTTGTGAGGATCCGTTTTTGAGGCCTCCAGTTTCTCCAGGCCTTAGTGGAAAAAGTTCTGCAAGATTACAAACTCAAAAAAAAACAAAAATAAAAAAAATAAATAAATAAATATATATATATATATATATATATATATTTTTTTTTATTATATATATATATATATATATATATATATATATATATATATATATATATATATATATATATATATATATATATATATATAGAATATAATATAATATATAATATAATAAAAAAAAAATATATAGCAAATATATAGCAAAACTAGCTACTGAAACAAAAATCGCCAATGACATTAAAATAAATCCCAAAATCTTTTATAAATACATTAATGCCAAAAGGAAAACAAAGGATAGTATCGGACCCTTAAAATATAATAACAAGTTAGTTATAGAGGACAAACAAAAAACTGAGATATTAAATAGGCATTTCTCATCTGTATTCACCAAGGAACTGACTGTACCAGGGATCATTCAACAAGTGAAAAATCAAAGTCCACCACCCGATATAATTAATTTAACACAAGATGAAGTACGCCTACGTCTGAGTAAATTAAACATTGACAAATCCCCAGGGCCAGATGGCATTCATCCACGAATATTGAGGGAATTGAGCTCCGTAATCGACAGACCGCTGTATCTCATCTTTTTAGACTCACTTGTAACAGGGTTGGTGCCTCAGGATTGGAGGATTGCTGATGTGGTACCGATATTTAAGAAAGGTAAGAGGGTAGATCCAGGCAACTACCGTCCAGTAAGCCTGACATCAGTAGTATGCAAAGTTTTTGAGGGCATTTTAAGGGATGACATGCAAAAATATATTGCAGAAAATAATATGATAACTGACAAACAGCATGGATTCATGAAAGATAAGTCGTGTCTAACCAACCTGTTGGGGTTCTATGAGGGGGTAAGTGCAAACCTGGATATTGGTAATGCAGCTGATGTGATTTATTTGGACTTTGCAAAGGCATTTGATACTGTACCACATAATAGCCTTATACTAAAGCTCCAGAAGCAAGGACTAGGGGACACAATATGCAACTGGGTAAGGAATTGGCTAAAAGATAGGAAACAAAGAGTAGTCATAAATGCTACATTCTCTAAATGGGCTATAGTCAGCAGTGGGGTGCCGCAGGGATCTGTGCTAGGACCAATTCTTTTTACTCTCTATATTAATGACCTTGTGGATGGGATTGATAGTACAGTGTCAGTCTTTGCCGATGACACCAAACTATGTAGGATATTAAAAACTGACCTGGATAGTACAATATTACAAAAAGATCTGGATAAGATGTCAGAATGGGCAGATACTTGGCAAATGAGATTTAATGTTGATAAATGTAAAGTAATGCACCTAGGACGGAGTAATCCTATAGCTGCGTATACATTAAATGGAAGTAAACTCGGGACTACAGAACAGGAGAAGGACTTGGGTATTCTCATTACAAATAAGCTGAGCAGCAGCACTCAATGTCAGGCAGCAGCTGCTAAAGCAAACAAGATTCTAGGGTGTATAAAAAGAGAGATTAGATCCCGTGATCCCAACGTATTGTTACCCATCTATAAATCACTTGTAAGGCCACATCTGGAATACGGGATCCAGTTTTGGGCTCCACATTTTAAAAAGGACATTCAGAAGTTAGAGTCAGTTCAAAGGCGGGCAACTAGACTACTACAAGGAATGGAAGGCCTCCCATATGATGGCAGATTGAAAAAGTTAGATATGTTTAGCTTAGAAAAAAGACGTCTCAGAGGAGATCTCATTTATATGTATAAATACATGTGTGGTCAATATAAAGGACTGGCACATAACTTATTTCTTCCGAAAACAATACTGAGGACCAGGGGGCACTCACTGCGAGTGGAAGAAAAGTGATTCCGACACCAAAATAGGAAAGGGTTCTTTACAGTTAGAGCGGTCAGACTGTGGAATGCCCTACCACAAGAGGTAGTAATGGCAGATACTATAACAGCTTTTAAAAAAGGGCTGGATGATTTCCTCAGTACACAAAACATTGTTGGTTATAAATGACTTAGTGACTAAATGTACAACTGGTGGAGGAAGGGTGAACTAGATAGACCTAGGTCTTTTTTCAACCTAAGTAACTATATGTAACTATATATATATATATATATATTATCTCTATCAGGGTCTTGCTATTGTAAGGACAATGCTTCATACATAAGTACAATTACACTGATGAATGAGAGTAATGAACAACGGCTAGAAGAAAATTTAGGATTTAGGGTGTGTGTGAGATGGAGCCACAGCGCTGCTCATGTAACTGAGGAACCAACAGCAAAATGATACTTTACAATTAGATGTTCTTGTTGAAGCTGCTTCAAAACGCTTTCATATTCATCACATGCGCTGTGTTGTTCACATGCTGCAGCTGGCAATAAGAGAGAGTCTGCAAGAGGGACATGCAGGAAACCTGATTGGAAAAGTGAGGAAATTGGTTATTGCCACCAGAACCCCTAAAATTGATTCCATCTTGAAGAGACGTGCTTGGGAAAGGGGCAATTGTCGATCAAGCCACTCAATGGGGCAGCACTTATTTAATGACTGAGCGATTGCTTGAACTAAAACTGTTATATATATATATATATATATATATATATATATATATATATATATAATATTAGTGAACCCTCAAGTAACCCTAAATGAAGGTCCATGGACACAGGTGGCTGAATTGAAGGAAATGCTTAATCACCCATTTACCGTGCCTAAAAAGTTACAAGCTGAGGATTTAACTCCTAGCATTTTCATAAAGGAGTGGAAGAACTTGCTATTTTGCCTGTCCCAAAGAGGAGGTTTAATCGCAGATGGTATTTCTGCTTCAATGAAACGGAGAGAGACATAGCTATTGGAAAATAAAATTCTTCTGGCAGCTGTTTATGTGGACCCGAGTCATCGTATGATGCTTAATGATCAACAGCTTACTAAAGGAAAAGAAGCTCTGACTGAGGTCGCAGATAGGATGAGCGGCTACAGGACTGCCAGGCGCAAGAGGACTTGGGTTCTAAAGTTGTATTCCAATAAATATATTTTATGTTCTATCTAAATATCTTGATTATTGTATCATAAGAATGATTAAATGTCTTATGTTCACTTTGTACTACAATACATTTTTCACTTAAATATAAGCAATATATGTGGGAGTTTGAGTCGAAGAGTCAGAGTCAGAGCAAGGGAAATTGAGGAGTCAGAGTTGGAGTCGCAGGTTTGGCTTCCCGACTCCACAGCCCTGCTAATCATATCAGGTTATCTTAATGATTTTGCAACAAGAAGTAAATTAATAGAATATTTTTACTTTAGATGGTTGTAATGAGGTAAATAAGAGGAATCTGTCACCAGGTTTTCGGTATGTACTGTAATATGAGACCACCATAAAGTAGAAGCAGAGACCCCGATTTCAGGTATGTACCACTTAGGCTGCTTTCACACTACGTTTTTTTTTAACATGCGTCATGAACGTTTTTTTTAACGCAAAAACGGATCCAGTGCAAATGCGTTTTCATTTCAATGCATTTGCAATGGATTCGCGTTAACATGCGTTCACCTGCGTTTGCGTGCGTTATAGTGAGGATCGAGCAACTTGCAGTTTTTTAACATTTTTCAAAAACGCTACTTGTAGCGTTTTTGAGCTGCGTCCAAATACTGCAAATTGCTGGATCCTGACTATACTGCATGTGAACGTATGTGAACGCTGGCATGCTGATAGACAGAATCCTGCTTGCTCTGTCAACTTACATAGCAAAAACATGTTGACAGATTCCCTTTAACTGTTCTTTCAAACAGATGTAAGTGCAGGCAGAGGGCGGCCACGGCCCGTGCGGCGCAGGCAGAGGGTGGCCACGGCCCGTGCGGCGCAGGCAGAGGGCGGCCACGGCCCGTGCGGCGCAGGCAGAGGGCGGCCACGGCCCGTGCGGCGCAGGCAGAGGGCGGCCACGGCCCGTGCGGCGCAGGCAGAGGGCGGCCACGGCCCGTGCGGCGCAGGCAGAGGGCGGCCACGGCGTACATGCACTTAATAGTTTGAGAGCAGTGCAGTGCATGCAGGGATCAGTACATGTAGTGCAGGTAAGAGTGTCTACCAGGCAAAACATGACAAACACAGTAAATGCAGGGAGCAGGGCTCTGCTTGCTCACAGTGTTATCTGCTGATTCACCATGTTAGCAGTGCTCTGCCTCTGATTGGCTGGATTTGAGGTTTCACGTTCTGACTCATGACGAGAGGCCATTGTATATAAAGATGCAGAGTGTACATTGTAGAGCCGTGCATTACAGACTACAGGAAAGCTATGGCGCACACTGTAGGTCGGTGTATGTAGTGTGGCAGAAATGGATTCTGCTTCCAGACGGATCTCGCTTTGCACACATTGCATTAGCAGCTTGAGCACATCGCGGTACATTGGGGGCCGCTACTATTTTTAGCGCACAGCGTGACTTTTGCTTTGTCTCCTCACATTTAATTAGGACGCATTTTCTCCATGTGCTCGTCTGCACGTGAGACAGATGCCCACGACAATAGCAGCTGTGTGTCTGGGTTCACTTACTTATTTAAAGAGACTTCTCCGGGAACACAAGACGCCATTAGTCATCATATTTACAATGGAAAGACATAGATTATTCACACTAAACCAGTTGTTACTGGGAACACCACACTATGGGAAGGCACCCTCCATCTAATGTCTGATCGGCTTTCTTTTTCCATGGAGATATTTTCTTTGTGTAAAGAAGTTAGGCTGCTTTCACATCAGATTTTTTTGTTTAACTGCAGCACAATTGGATTTTTTGCCGCAAAGCCGGATCCTTTACAAATGCGTTGTCATTTCAATGCTTTTCCAATAAAAATCGCAGCAATATGCCGTCACATGCGGTTGCGTGCGGCACACAATGGATCCGGTATTTTATCTTTTTTCAAAAACGCTACTTGTAGCGTTTTTGACCTTGGACAAAATACTGCATCTCACTGGATCCCTCATATTGCGGCGGTACCTGCAATGCAATTCAATGAGCCAGATCCTAACGGAAGTCACAGCATTTCTGGTAGACAGGATCCTGTTGTCTGTACTCAGCATGCCCAGAAAGTGGCTCCTCCCCAGTGCTTTTTGATATAGTGGAGCTGCATCAGTTGAAGAAAAGACAGAAAAAAGACCAGGATCGTGGAGGGGGTGAGAGGGAGTAATAAACATGGAGTCCCTAAGTGTGTCTGTGTATTTATTTGTAATAAAATATTTTTTCTCTGTGTGATGTCTTTTTTTTAACCCTTTATTGAAGATTCTTAATGGCCAGGTCAAACTTGGCCTGACATTAATAATCTTGGGCTTTATATCATCTGGTAAAACAAAGCTGGGATTAATCCCCCTATTACCCAGCGTGCCACCAGGGCCGCTGGCAGAGTTGGATAAAGCGCCAGAAGATAGAGCTTCTATAAAAGCCGCATTTTCTGGGGTGGCTGCAGACTGCAATTTGCAGCGGAGGGGGTGGGGGGGGCTTGGGCCACCCTGCGCTGAGGATTCCAATCTCCAGCAGACCAGTTGTACCTGGCTAGCATACAAAAACATGGTGAAGCTCACGTTTTTTTTTTTGTTTGTTTTTTTTTAATTCTTTCATGAAATTAAAAAAAAAAAAAAAAAAAAAAAAGAGGGGGGCTTCCCTATATTTTTAGTTCCCAGACGGGTACCAATAGGCAGCTGAGAGTTGTGGGCAGCCCATACCTGCCTGCTGTACCTGGCTGGCATACAAAAATAGGGCGAAGCCCACGTCTTTTTTTTTTTCTAGTTTTCAGGCAAAAAAAACTTCCCTGGATTTTCCATTACTAGTGAAGGTAAAACCAAGCAGTGGGAATTCGCAGCTTGGGTTACACTTAGCAATAGGAAATGCAGCGGGATCCCACACTTTTTTTTTACCCCTTTTTTTTTTTCTTTTAATGAATTTAGAAAAAAAAAAAATTATATAGACATGAGCTTTGCCCATAGAGCACCAAAGGATTTTACTGCTCACTCATCCCTACTCCGGACCACACAGCTAGCAGAACAAGTAATCAGATCAGCTGACTCCAGTGTCGGCTGTGAGGTCAACAGAGGTCGGCCGACACTGAAGTCAGCTGATCTGAACTCAGTTTAAGGCTGGAAACACATCTATGCGAGTAAAATCGGTCCGACTGGGCTGAAAAATACTCGGCTGATTTTAGTTCACGTTAGGTGCGAGTGCAATGCAACTGCGATGCTTTTTGCTCGCGTGTGTGTCGCGTGTGCGATGCTAGTTTCATGCAACATCTTAATTAGATAAAAGCTATTACACATGTGTCATTTAATTAACCTATGGGAATGTGCTGTCACATTCATCTAATGTGCGAAGTTACTGCCACACTCGCAAATGTGAACGCTGGTGCGCGTGTGTGATGCTACTTTTAATCCCCTTCCATAGGAAATCATTGGGACAAATGGTGCGAGAAACTCGCAAAAAAGCAGCATGCTGCGATTTTTTTCTCGGTCCGATTTGGACTGAGAAAAAAAAAAAATCGCAGATGCGAGCTGAATCATTCACTAACATGTGTCCGATTTCAATGCGAGTTTTTCTCACATTGCTCTACTGCGAGAAACTCGCAAGTGAGAAGCAGCCCTAACTCCAGCCTGCACATGGATGCAGCGGGACACAGAACAAGTAATCGGCCGACACTGGAGTCAGCTGATCGGTCTACTTGTTCTTCTGGCTATGAGGTCAGGAGTTCAGCTAAGTTCAGATCAGCTGAGTCCGGTGCCAGCCGAACTCAGCTGACCTCACAGCCTGCACATGCTGCGATGGATGCAGGTGACACAGAACAAGTAATCGGCCAGCACAGGAGTCAGCTCATCTGAAGCTGAATTCCTGATCACACAGCCCGCACACGGTCACACGTGATTGGCAGCAGCAAGCGACTACGACTACTGTTAACCTGCATCCATCACAGCGTGTGTGGGCTGTGAGATCAGGAGTTCAGCTGACTCCAGTGCCGTACGATAAATTCTGTGTCCCGCTGCAGCCATCGCAAGTACAAGTATCCGGTAAGATAACAATTGCGGTTGCACATTCAAACCACAGGATCCGGTCATATGCGGTTTGCGTTTTTTTGCCTACAGGCCAAAAAAAAACGATGATGTGAAAGTAGCCTTAAAGGGAATTTACACAAAATGAAATGGGCAAATTACTGGAAAATTCACTACTGTGTCCTGTAAATGCTCTCAGTCAGCATCTTCAGGGATGTTTTTGACAAAAAGGTGAGTTGATTATTCTACTCCCAAAAAAACCTTTTCAGGTAGATGTACAGTGAAAGTAGTCTATTTTAACAAATCATTAATCAGAAAATTAGCTATTGTTTAAATCTGGTTCTTGCGGAAAACCTTCAACGGGGGTGGGAAGGGGAGGGATTTAGCGCTGGAGTGCCAAGTACCCTGCCGCCTGTCATCCTTTTTCAGCGCTCAACACCTTGTGCCCAGAACTTCAGAGTGGATGTAAACCAGATGGTATGTGTCCCAATCGCTCAATAAAAGTCTGAGAGCCAGACCAAGGCTCTCATAGAGTTGCATTGATTTGTGACCTCCTGCGGCTATATCAAACACTGGAGCTGTCAGCAGGTCACAAATCGATTAAACCAGTGGCAGGCGACTATCAGAGAGAGCGCAGGGGACTTACATTTAAAAGCACCGCACCACAATACCGTATATAAAATAAAATCTGAAAGGAATCTGTTACTCCCTAGACACTAAGATATTATTATTATTATTATTGATATTTATTCTCTTATATTTCACCATTAATTCCACAGCGCTTTACATACATTGGCAACTCTGTCCCCATTGGGGCTCACAATCTAAATCCCCGCATACACGGGGAGAACATACAAACACCTTACAGATGCTGTTCTTGGTGGGATTTGAACACAGAATCCCAGCGCTGCAAAACTGCAGTGCTAACCACTGAGCCACCGTGCTGCCTAAGATATTCCCTATCAGTAGGATAGGGGGATAAGTGGTTGATTGCTGGTGGTTGGACCCCAAAATTCAAAGAAAAGGGCTCTAGAATCACTATGCACAACTTTCTTCATCTGTCCCATAGACAATGAATAATTAAGACGCTGCGCATGTGCACCTCTGCTCCATTCAAAGCCAGACTGTGCAGGGCCAAGGCCTCCGAATTCCTGGGGTCTCAGCGGTCGAATGCCTAAAGATCAGTATGTATTCTCTGGATATGGCATAACTTACTATCATGGGAATACACTCCAATATATACATCCCAGCAAATACAATAAAAGGGAAGCCATACACTTTCTGTGGACAGAGGTCCACACAACTAGACACACAGACACACATATGGTGCGGGAAAGGTAGCATTAAATGAAGTTGCCATCCATCAAGAAAAGGTTAATGAAAGCGCCACATTTCTCCATATTTCCATACCAAGCTGTGCTGCGCAGTCTGTTAATGCCTTAAGCCTTAATGTGTCGCTAATACGATAGAGGAGTGCTGCTTAGGCAGCCAACTCTTCACACAGCTGCGTCGCCTTCAGGTCACAAATCCAAAGGACAAAGTATTTCCTTTGTGGCCAGAATTAATTCCTCTTATTGAGCATTAAATTAAGTGTTTCATTCTCTAATGTACAAATCCCGAGAGCTGGACGGCCAAGATTACCAGCTATTTTGGGGGTAGACAAAATTAAGAAACCTAGGATGGACAAACAAAAGGCATAAAGAAACATGAACCAAGAACAAACTGGGAAATATTTGTAAAATAAAAAAGGCAAATATGGCCACCATTTGCCCCGCTGACTCCGTAGATATACAGCCATATGTACCTACCATGGCCACCAGCTCAAGTAAAAATTGCCAAAAGAGTGCCTCCTGATATACCCAGCTCTCCTACGCTGCTGGGCTTCGCTACATTAATGCACGTGTGCCTCTTGATAAATTCGAGAAAGACTGATGGCACATCCTGCCTTTCCTATGTGAACAGGGGCAAACTGAACATGAAACTAGTAACAAAAAGGAGACAGTTTCCCTCTGTAGTGCTAATATATATGGAACAATGAATATGGGAATATAGACATGCATTACTGATATGAAAAACATGTAAACATTTAGATAGATACTTAGCACACAAAAATGGCCAGTTTTATGTGAGCCCAACAGCCAATGGTGGGTCCCTATAAAGCTAGTGCCTCTCTTTGGGATTAATAAAAAAAAAATAAAAAATACAAATTTCTGAGCGGACAGGAACCTGCAAAATGAGAATTAAAATCACCTAAGGTTGAAGAGCAGGAGTGCTCAATCAGAAGGCATGATGACCCTGTAATCTAAGAAAAAGACTGAGGCACATCCTATCTTTCTAATGTGAACAGGTGCAAACTGAACATGAAACATAGCACCTGTCTCTTTTTTGTTACTATGCTTCATGTTCAGTTTGCGCCTGTTCTCATTAGAAAGGTAGGATGTGCCATCAGTATTTTTCTTAGATTACAGGGTCATGTCTTCTGATTGAGCACTCCTGCTCTTCAGCCTTAGCCTATTTTAATTCTCTAGTTGCAGGTTCCTGTCCGCCCGTAAATTGTAGGTTCTTTTTATCCCATAGAGTGGCATTAGTTTGATAGGGAGCCAACAAAAAGGTCTCCTTGCCGTTGGCTGTTAGGCTCACATAAAACTGGCCATTTTTGTGTGCTAAGTATTGTCATTTTTACATGTTTTTCAAAGCACTAATGCAAGTCTATATTCCCATATTCATTGCTCCACATATCTTAGCTCTACAGTGTGCAACTGTCTCCTTTTTGTTCTTGATAAATTCTGCGATGCTACAACACTGTGTTCTTTTACATTATTGCAAGTTTGCCTTCTGAGAAATTCAGCTCTACTATGTCGCTGGGCTCTACTACTTGACTGCAAGTGTTGGGTTCTGCTTCATTGCCACAGAAATAGCTCCGGATATACCCAGTTCTGTTGTGCTATTGGGCTCTGCTACAACATAATACTTCTCTACTGCAAGTTTCCTGGTCAGCTCAGCTTTGCTAAATCAAGACTACTCTACTGTGCTGTGGTTCTGACACCGCTTCATCAATCTTCATACGCAGAAGCTCCAGCCTCCATTGTTCCAGCTGCCATCATGCCGCTACAGCTTTTATTGACCCAGATCCCGTTATTCCAGCCATGGTTATTCCAACTGTTTCATGTCACTGCATCAACATCGGGCCATGCTCATCCAAGTCCATGGATTGAGGATCCACCTCACCAGGTGAGACATAGAAAGGTTAACCACATCATGTCAATCTGTTGCCAATTTTCCCTACTGCGTTACCTTGCCTGACCCCCTTCTGGCATTTCGGCTGTATGTGAACGTACCCCAGTAAAGAGACTGCAGACATCTTAGAAGGACTCAGACCCATCTTGTAGTATATTAGGACTGGAGACAAACAAATTTGTACAAATGTGACAACGTTTTTGAAAGAAACCAGTTACACTTTATCCATTCCTCTACAGCCCTTTAGTTGCAAAATAACTAGTTGGGGTTTTTTTTTTTTTTTTTTTATAAATAAGGCATAAAAAGGCAGAACCCCCTATATATCTCTCAACGTGTCCTATGTAAAGACAAAAGATATTACAAGAGACTCCCAACAAGATGAACAAAATCAATGGGCGACATCCATACATAACGGTTACAAGTAAGGGTTCCGAAATATCTAAAAAGGCAAAGACAAAGCTTCTGAAGATTTGGGGAACTTTTTCCTTTTACTGTACTAATCAAGGTCACAGATTTTACCAAAATTCAAAAAGAACCTGGCACGATCACCAAATATACAGCCGTGAACCCTAAACCAGGAGCGGAAAAGGATCCTCACTCTCCAAGATATAATGGGAACTTAAACTGAACCTGTCAGGTGTAATATGCACCGAGAACCATGAGCAGTTCTGGCTGCATATTGCTAATCCCGGCCTAACCGTCCCTGTATCTAGTAGCATAGATAAAGAGATCTTTAGAAAAATTTATTTCTAAAGATCTTTTATCATATGCTAATGAGGCCAGGGACTAGTCGCAAGAACGTTACTCCCCCTGGCTAGTTGACCCCCTTAGCATGTTAGTACGCCCCTGTGGGCATGCTAACATGCTAATGAATGCACAGCATCAGAAGCATGGTCGTGCTCATGGCTCTCTGCACATGATAAGAAGTCCCGGATTAACAGTCATGTGTACAATGAAGTCGGGTGTACACGTCCTGGCTTCAAACTGGTGTAGTGTGCATGACCGAAAGTCCTGGGACTTTCTGATCGTGCACCGAGTAGAAAACCAGCGGTGGTGGCAGAGGTGAGCGACCATGCCTCTGACTCTGCGTTTCCATTAGCATGCTAGCACGTCCACAGGGGCGTGCTTACATGCAAGGGGGGCTGACTAGCCAAGGAAAGTAACGCCATTGTGACTAGTCCCTGTGCTCATTAGCATATGATAAAGGATCTTTAGAAATACTTTTTCTAAAGATCTCTATCTATGCTAGTGTACACAGGGACAGTTAGGCATCGATTAGCAATATGCACTGCTCGTGGTTCTGGGTGCATAGGAGACCTAACGGTAGTCAGAGTAATTTTGACAAGTACAATTTAATTTAGTCTTGCCACCAAAGAAAAGGTTAATGGGAATCCGTCAGCAAGGTTAACCCTTCTAAGCTGACTATATAGGTATACAGGTAACAGAAAGTTGAATAAAATGACACCTTTATATCTGCGATCCGATGTCTTATGTCAGAGTAATCACGTTTTTTCTTAGTATGCAAATTATTGATTAAGATCTATAAGCCAGACATAGATCTCCATGAGAATCTGCTTCCAGAGCTTACGAAAGGAGGAGTCACCAGTGTGAGACATGTAATGACTGACAGTCTACTCTCCTGATCTACATGTAACACTACCTGTCATTTAATATAAGTTCTGGAGGCAGATTCTTGGGGATTCTCGCATCCAAACACATTGGGAAAAACGTGGATTTCTCGGAAATAAGGCATTAAATCCGACAGATGGTTCCGGAGATTGTCTGTTTTGATTTGGTGCTAATTTTTTTTTTTTTCTTTTAACCAAGGAGACATGGCTTAAGAGTAATAATGAAGAGCAACCTGCAGATACCACCTCTGTGAAGACTACAAAAATCCGCACTAAATAAAAAAAAAAGGCCCATATCTTTGCAACCATATGACACTTAAAAACACAACAAAACAATCACAATATTCAACATATGGAAAAACCGGTTACTTTTGACCTGGTGACGGGTTCAGCTTAAGTTTGCTGAGAGGTAAAGCCTATACAACCCCTTAAAATAGAAACTGTAAAAAATATGCTCGATTTATGGTGGTATCCTGGGATAATTATAAAAAAAATATAGACCAAAAATAGATCATTTGTGTGTAACCTGTAGTTAAACATTTTCTAGGAGTTAATATTCAAGCAAGACTGTGGCCTACTAACCAAAATGACATCATGAAGAAGAAATACTACAACAATGGCCTCTCAGTTCAGAATGAGAAAAAGTTACTAAGCCATAGAAGTCAAAAATCCAATACTGTTTTACACCATCACATATAAAATAGCTGCTTAAAAGTGATAATAGCCAGATAATATAGATCTACAGAACACAGCCCAAAATACCCTTAGAAAGGTTTATTCGAGAACTTGTCTACAGGGATTTGTCCAGTTCTGCATTATTAAAAAAGGGAACCATCCAGCAGAATTTTCATATATAAAGTAAAGCCAGTGTTAGGCTGGACTCACATGAGCGTATTAAAAAACGGTCCCATTCTCGTTTGCGAGAGTCGGACAAATTTTTCTCACTTGTCATCAGTGTGCATTCAGTGTGCTGTCAGTATGCAATCCGTTTTTTTGCACAGCAGCTGTTACTCATTTACAGTCATGTACAGGAGAATTTACAGTGTTCTGTGCTACATGATAGGATTGTATTTAGAAAAACGGATGTCACTAGGATGGTCCGTGTGCCGTCCGTGTGACATCCGATTTTTCCTCGCATCCATTGACTTGTATTGGCGAGTCTCGGACGTATTCTGGATTAAATCACAGCATGCTGCCGCTTTTCTCGCATCCAGAATCTGGATGCAAGAAAAGCTGACCAACAGCTCTCCCTCATTGACTAGTATTGGTCCGAGTGCAATGCGAGAATTTCTCGCATTGCTCTCGTCCGTTTTTGTCGCTCGTGTGAGCGTACCCTTATACTGACCCCTAGGATGCTGAATGTGAGCATAGCTTCTGTTCTGAGATTGGAGATTTTATTACAGAAATATGTACAAGTAAAGTTCCAGCAATGGACTGCTATTTGATTGACAGGTGCAACAGGAAGGGAATATGTGGGTTGGCCTTGCTATCTATTCCTGCCCCTTTCTGCCTGGCCTTCCTCCCTGTCACAGACTTTAAATCTGGCGCCTGCTCTTTAGCATTTATCAGCATTGCAGCAAAAACTCACATAAATGGCGTCGGAGTCGATTGCCTGCGCATAGCGCTATCTCCGGAGCCATTTTTGTGAAGGCTTTGTCTTCCTTCAATGGACTGATGGATGCGTGATGCACCCTTGCACCCTCAGCTCTAGTTGTGACTGCGGGAGCGTGCACGGTCACAACATAAGTGAATCCAATATTATAGAAAAACCCGGCACACAATTGAAGAAAAGGAGAATATCCAATCAAAGTTGCTTTTAATATGCTGGTGTTTTATTCGTGAAAAATTTCATTACAGTCAATGTGTGGCAAAAAAGGCAGGGTGAGGTCCAACGTTTCGGCTCATATGTGAGCCTTCACCAGGGACATAAGATGCCGTGTAATATTGAGGAAGAGTCCAGCACACACAATATATGTGGAAAGATAATGTAGGATATGGGCACAGCACAAGGCTATAAAGAATCCGTGGTTCGAAATGAAGTCAGGATAGGGGATTATACGGGCAGTATTATGGACTTAATGTGTACCATGTGTGGGCTCACATCCAAAGGATGCAGTAAAGGATAATGCAAAGATATGAAGATAGGGTCACATCAGGAGAGGGAAGCCTGTAGACTGAACTTCGTGACCATGTAATAGGGGAATTACCCCATGTGTATAACCAGGCTAATCAAGAAACGGTATACAGACCAAGAGTAATCTGGAATGCCTATTGCAGCATATAGTCAGAGTGAGGCTCCCTCACTCTGACTATATGCTGCAATAGGCATTCCAGATTACTCTTGGTCTGTATACCGTTTCTTGATGAAGGCTCACATATGAGCCGAAACGTTGGACCTCACCCTGCCTTTTTTGCCACACATTGACTGTAATGAAATTTTTCACGAATAAAACACCAGCATATTAAAAGCAACTTTGATTGGATATTCTCCTTTTCTTCAATTGTGTGCCGGGTTTTTCTATAATATTGGAATTACTTTTTTCTCCCGAGCACCGATCCTCTTAGTAGTAGAGCGCAGCTTATCTCTCTTCAACAACATAAGTGAAGACAGCCCCCAAAATCAACTCACCGGTCTGTGCTGAAGCATGCAGCTCATCTTCTGGGTTCGGTCTGTGGTCACATGTGCGGAGCTGATCTTGGGCAGGCGGTCTCCACATCTGTTGCGACTGCATGCACTCCCGCGGTCATGACAAGAGTTGAGGATGCGAGGGCGCATGCACCGCCCGCCCTCACATCGCGAATGCATCAGTCCAATAAAGGAAGACAGTCTTCACAAAGATGGCGCCGAAGATAGCACTAAGCGCAAGTGCCGACTTCATCTTACTGAAGAGTTTGCTGCAATACTGATAAATGCTAATGAGCAGGCGCCGGAATGAAAGTCTATGATGGTGACAGGGGGAGGAAGGCCAGGCAGGCAGACTGGGGCGGGAATAGATATCAAGACCCGACCCCCATATTCCCACCCATGTTGCATCTGTCAAATAGCAGTGCATTGCTGGAACTTTACTTGCACAAATTACTGTAATAAAACATCCAATCTTAGAACAGAAGCTATGCTTACAGTCAGCGTCCTGGTGCCAGTATAGGACTGATTTTACTTTATATATGAAAAGCCTGATGGTTAGTTCTATTTAAACTATGAACAGTAACTAGAACTACTGCAGGGCGGCTCTGATAATAACATGATGTCATACGTGGGAATTAGTCTACGGACAAACGTCTAATCATGCCGCTGTCATTCATATCATAGAGTTAAACTTTAAAAGGCGTCATCACTGTTTACACTATATCCTGCAATTTGCATTGATTACCCTTATTGACACATTACACGTTACCTCGTCATTACGAAACACAGTCAGTGACATCCGATGTTATTGCTCATGCGGTATATTATATATATTTTTTTTTTTTTTTGCGCCTTTTTCAGAAATGGACTCTTAAGAGTTAAGGGGATTCCAACACAACAAAGCAAGCTGATATCAGGAGGCAACATTTTCCTATTTGCTGAGGCCCCACCCCCTTCTGGTCACATGGGTATGACCTCACACAGGTACTGGAAGTGAAAGGTTACATCGATGGTATAATACTTATGCTAATTCTAACAGGGGATAACTATGAATACCCCCAGATATTATCTGGTCCTCAGCTGCTGTCACTCAAGAAGCTGCTGATTTTATAAACTTTACTTTCTTGGATTTCAAAACCTAAACATCCGAGCTGCCCACTACAGTATGTATAGAATCAGCCTGATAGTGCCAGTATAGCACTGACTATGTTATATATGAAAATCCTGGTGATAGGTTCCCTTTAAGGCTATCCTATAAGCAGTGCTGCATAGTAATATTGCATCCTCTGGGAAAAAAAAAAATGCTACTAAGTGACCTGTATAGAGACAATTAGAGGGGTCCAGACCGTCTTTCCATGAAAACATGAATAATGGAAGAGACTATGAAATATAAACCACTGCATATTCTTTAGTTAAATATAACCACGGTGTACTTGGTAATATTTTAGGTCGAGGCAACTCTTAAGTGTTTTTAGGTCAAGTGTTTGCATTTAGAGGCCACATGACCGATTACTTTCACTTTTCAATACAAATCAATGCTAATACATAGACGATAACGTCTATACATTCACGTAGTCATGAGTCTTGGGGGGGGGGGGGGGGGTCATAAAAATAGGAAACTATAAAAAGAAAGAGCAAAAAAAATGAGATCTCCCATCCCCCCTGAAGGCTGCTGAGTCCGCACTGCAGTTGTAGGACAGGATGCGGCTGTGAGTGGGAAGCGATCAGCTCCTCTACTGTATGTGCAGCAAAGAGGACACATACACATTATATCCAGATACATATACAGGAGAGACGCAGGCCTAGCAGTCCATCAGTGCCACAGAACATGCCCCAAAACCGGCTTATGGCCAATAAATGTTTCCTTAAACCATGGAAATATTCATATTTTTTTTTTTCCCCGCAGACTGTAAAGACATACGCTTCTTTTGATCATTTTAGTTTCCTGGAAAGTGCTGAGTGTTTGTGGTCTTAACACGACCTTGTGATTTCAAAGCTGTAAACCAGAAATAGTATTTTACTATAATTATACTCCGTGTCAATAATGCATAGTCCTCTAGGATAGAAACAAACGATGCAAATGATACAAACACACGCTGTCGGGTCTCATTCAGACGTCCGTGATTGAGCTTGTACGTGAAAATAAAACTGAATGACTTCCGTCAATGTGATTCATCACTCAGCCTTTAACATCACTGATTTTATCATATCCAGTAAATAAAAGAACTGATGGAAATTTCTCAGACCTCTCCTGGCAAACAGTAAAAAAAAAAAAAAATATATACATGGGCAGCACTAGGATGTCATGGACCCATTGATTTGTGACTTGGATCAAAAATGGACCGACACATTAATGTACATATTTTAATGCAGTCCGCCTGGTTCTACAAACAACCAGATGGGCGCAGAGTCACAATGACGCCTACGAGTTCTATCCGAGAAAAATATGGATAGAACTCATCATAACCATACAGAACCATACTGAGGGTACCGTCTCACTAAACGACGTACCAGCGATTCCGACCACGATACGACCTGGTCAGGATCGCTGGTACGTCGCTACATGGTCGCTGGTGAGCTGTCAATCAGGCAAATCTCACCAGCGACCAGCCACCAGCGACCAGTGACTCGTGTAACGATGCTGCGCTTGGTAACCAGGGTAACTAAGCAAAGCGCTTTGCTTGGTTACCTGATATTTACCTTGGTTACCAGTGTACACCGCTTACAGGCTGCCAGCGCTGGCTCCCTGTATACGTAGCTAGGGTACACATCGGGTTATTAAGCAAAGCGCTTTGCTTAGTTACCCAATATTTACCCTGGTTACCAGCGTACGCTGCTTACACAGAGTCGGTGCTCGTTGGTCTCTTGCCGTCAAACACGCCGATGTGTGCTGCACAGCAGGAGACCAACAAGCAAAAAATGAACCAGAACAGTGTGTAACCTGTGACTCCGCAGCGATCTCGCTATGTGAAAAGTACCCCTTAGAGGGCGGAATGTGCACATGAGCTAACACCTTTGCGGCTAGTCCTTGGCCTCATTAGCATATCCTAAAAGATCTTTAGAAATACTTTTTCAAAAGATCTCTTTATCTATGCTACTAGGTACAGGGATTAGCAATATACACCCAGAACTGCTCGTGGTTCTGGCTGCATATTGGACCTGACAGGTTCCCTTTAAGGTGTGACACCACAGACATTCTGAAGATGGTAATCTACCTGTTCAGTAGAATCTTGATGGAGTTAAGTAGGCTTGGTAAATTTTGTATAAAAGAGTTATTTTATGGTTCACTGAAGGAGAGACATAAAAGGGGGATTTCAAGATCTCCTTACAGTCCTCCCCATGGTGGGAATAAGCAGCTCCCATTGTCTTTCACCCTCAGTGAAGTAGAACCAATACCTATTGGCAGCATGTATATGTATAGGGCTGATATAACACCTTGCGGGCCTTGTGATTTTAAGCGTAATCTTTATTTTAATTTTATTTCATAAACCAATAGTACACATAAAAATAAGCAACTTTGTAATATATCTTATTAGACAAGTTTGCTTCTTTCTCTCAGAATTGGTCATTATCACAATTCCAAGGTAAAATCTGTATTCAGTGAAGACTTTTCCATTGCCGAGATATGAGATGGCAGTTGGTGGTGATGAGAGTCTATGATGGGAGGAGGGAGGAGCTAGATGCAGAGGGAGGCACTATATGCAGTGGGAGGGGCTAGAGGCACAGCTGGAAGAACACCCATCAAAGGGAAGGTGTATATGGTTACAAAGCCATACATGTTTACCGCAGATTTCATGTCTCGCAGTAGAATAAAGTTATAACTTAAAATGTACTTATCAACTTTTCTTGTATTTGTTTGGGAGAATTAAATTTTGCAATATCCATTCATTACACAATTTTATTGCACATTTTCCCTGTAGATCTCACCCCTACAGAGAAAATCTGCAGCAGAAAGACAATGCTAAGGCCACGTGCACACGCTGAGTATTTGGCGAGTTTTTTATCTCAGTATTTGTAGCCAAAACCAGGAGTGGTGATAAATACAGATGTGGTGCTCGTGTTTCTATTATACTTTTCTCTGATTGTTTCACTCCTGGCTTTGTCTTATAAATATCGCGGTAAAATCTCACCACATACTCAGTGTGTGCACATGACCCTATACATGCAGGTTATTCTGCAGTGGTGGAACAGTGGATTTGTTTAGCATCGGTCTTATGAAACGTATTCATTCTTTTCAGCTTTTTTTATGACCGGTGATATTCTAGTACAGCTCACCATTTGGGTCCTGGCAGCCCCAGCCATATATCATGTGATGGGAAAGATCACACATGCACCGAAAAATTTCCTTTTGAAAAATGCAATTAATAAAACATTCATCCAAAGCGTAGTAGCATCGGTGACAAAAATAAATGGCATAAAGCATGCTGCGATGGAAGAATAAAAAATGCTGAAGGTGAAGAAAACACGGAACCACATTCATCAACACTGCCTCGAAGAAAAAAAAAAGTGGCCTTCATAGACATAGGAAGTCATTTATCAAAACAAGAAGAAGTGGAAAATGGGGCGTTTTCTGCTTTAATTCTCCAAAGAACCGCTGAAAAATGAGAGCTGGAATCTGATTGGATGCGATGGGCAAGGGCTGCATGTTCCTCCAAAATTAAAATATCAACCACTCTCTGAATAATACAAAGCATACATCATTGGGATAGAACAAGACTGTTACAAAGCCTTTATAGACTGCGCTCTATGGGGACTCGCCATAGATCTTCCCTTGAATGCGTTACTTATGATTCTGCTACAGAAATCGATGGTAAAGTGTATAAGTAGTGTGGGGAATTAGCTGCCGGTTGTAATGGAGCTTTGGTTACAGTAAGTCTTTTTGGTGTTCTTTAAGTCCCGCTATACTGCACTATCCCCTAGACCCGGCACCAGAAATAACAGTGTATAGGTTTTGTTCAGTGTTCCTTTCAAACATATCTACTTTGCAGTTGTCTTTGGATCAAGCTGATAACTGTATGTACATATAGTTCAGACTTTAGGTCCAGAAATATTTGGACAGTGACACAATTTTCGCGAGTTGGGCTCTGCATGCCACCACATTGGATTTGACATGAAATCTCTACAACAGAATTCAAGTGCAGATTGTAACGTTTAATTTGAAGGTTTGAACAAAAATATCTGATAGAAATTGTAGGAATTGTACACATTTCTTTACAAACACTCCACATTTTAGGAGGTCAAAAGTAATTGGACAAATAAACCAAACCCAAACAAAATATTTTTATTTTCAATATTTTGTTGCGAATCCTTTGGAGGCAATCACTGCCTTAAGTCTGGAACCCATGGACATCACCAAACGCTGGGTTTCCTCCTTCTTAATGCTTTGCCAGGCCTTTACAGCCGCAGCCTTCAGGTCTTGCTTGTTTGTGGATCTTTCCGTCTTAAGTCTGGATTTGAGCAAGTGAAATGCATGCTCAATTGGGTTAAGATCTGGTGATTGACTTGGCCATTGCAGAATGTTCCACTTTTTTGCACTCATGAACTCCTGGGTAGCTTTGGCTGTATGCTTGGGGTCATTGTCCATCTGTACTATGAAGCGCCGTCCGATCAACTTTGCGGCATTTGGCTGAATCTGGGCTGAAAGTATATCCCGGTACACTTCAGAATTCATCCGGCTACTCTTGTCTGCTGTTATGTCATCAATAAACACAAGTGACCCAGTGCCATTGAAAGCCATGCATGCCCATGCCATCACGTTGCCTCCACCATGTTTTACAGAGGATGTGGTGTGCCTTGGATCATGTGCCGTTCCCTTTCTTCTCCAAACTTTTTTCTTCCCATCATTCTGGTACAGGTTGATCTTTGTCTCATCTGTCCATAGAATACTTTTCCAGAACTGAGCTGGCTTCATGAGGTGTTTTTCAGCAAATTTAACTCTGGCCTGTCTATTTTTGGAATTGATGAATGGTTTGCATCTAGATGTGAACCCTTTGTATTTACTTTCATGGAGTCTTCTCTTTACTGTTGACTTAGAGACAGATACACCTACTTCACTGAGAGTGTTCTGGACTTTAGTTGATGTTGTGAACGGGTTCTTCTTCACCAAAGAAAGTATGCGGCGATCATCCACCACTGTTGTCATCCGTGGACGCCCAGGCCTTTTTGAGTTCCCAAGCTCACCAGTCAATTCCTTTTTTCTCAGAATGTACCTGACTGTTGATTTTGCTACTCCAAGCATGTCTGCTATCTCTCTGATGGATTTTTTCTTTTTTTTCAGCCTCAGGATGTTCTGCTTCACCTCAATTGAGAGTTCCTTAGATCGCATGTTGTCTGGTCACAGCAACAGCTTCCAAATGGAAAACCACACACCTGTAATCAACCCCAGACCTTTTAACTACTTCATTGATTACAGGTTAACGAGGGAGACGCCTTCAGAGTTAATTGCAGCCCTTAGAGTCCCTTGTCCAATTACTTTTGGTCCCTTGAAAAAGAGGAGGCTATGCATTACAGAGCTATGATTCCTAAACCCTTTCTCCGATTTGGATGTGAAAACTCTCATATTGCAGCTGGGAGTGTGCACTTTCAGCCCATATTATATATATAATTGTATTTCTGAACATGTTTTTGTAAACAGCTAAAATAACAAAACTTGTGTCACTGTCCAAATATTTCTGGACCTAACTGTAGATCTGTCTGGCTATAGCATTTTCCCAGTAAGTCACCTTTGAAGGTATTTTGCACTTTAATTCCCTTACTTTTGGCAAAATTTACGAAAGATAGTCTTCATTAAAAATGTCTTACCAGTTTGCTGTTGTAGAGTCTGTGTAACTCCTTCACATAGCTGGTGGGCTGAACTACTAACAGAGCTCTGCCCCGGCGGCGGCCACTCCCAGGACCGGCGGCGGCCACTCCCAGGACCGGCGGCGGCCACTCCCAGGACCGGCGGCGGCCACTCCCAGGACCGGCGGCGGCCACTCCCAGGACCGGCGGCGGCCACTCCCAGGACCGGCGGCGGCCACTCCCAGGACCGGCGGCGGCCACTCCCAGGACCGGCGGCGGCCACTCCCAGGACCGGCGGCGGCCACTCCCAGGACCGGCGGCGGCCACTCCCAGGACCGGCGGCGGCCACTCCCAGGACCGGCGGCGGCCACTCCCAGGACCGGCGGCGGCCACTCCCAGGACCGGCGGCGGCCACTCCCAGGACCGGCGGCGGCCACTCCCAGGACCGGCGGCGGCCACTCCCAGGACCGGCGGCGGCCACTCCCAGGACCGGCGGCGGCCACTCCCAGGACCGGCGGCGGCCACTCCCAGGACCGGCGGCGGCCACTCCCAGGACCGGCGGCGGCCACTCCCAGGACCGGCGGCGGCCACTCCCAGGACCGGCGGCGGCCACTCCCAGGACCGGCGGCGGCCACTCCCAGGACCGGCGGCGGCCACTCCCAGGACCGGCGGCGGCCACTCCCAGGACGGCCAATGAGTCTTCATCAGTTCTGTCAGTCCTGCACTTCATTCAAGCTAGTGATGAGCAGTACAATGGTTGGGCACTCGCTACTCGTAACGAGCAGTTGAGACACTCGGAGTACCCAAGTATAATGTAAGTCAGTGGGAAACTTGAGCATTTCTCCAGAACAGTTCCTGGAAATATGCTCGAGTTCCCCATTGTTCTTCATTGAGTCGCAGAGTCAACCACTAGCAGAGTGACCACTCAGTACATAGCGAGCAGTGGCTATAACTGTGCCCCGGCACCGACATCAGTGCTGCGATGGCTGTGCAAAAAAAATAAAATTATTTCCACTATCTTATGGCACTAATTTTTTAACGGTCACCTAGTCTGCAGGTCACAGATTGTAAAGGATACGTGTTCTATCCATGCAAACACAGATAACATGTAAGAGAAAACTCTGACATGTAAAAGGAGCCTCAGGCTATGTGCGCATACCGCTCTTTTTGACGTTGCATATTTACCGCGTTTCAGTGCGTTTTTGGTCACTGTGTTTTGCTGCATTTTTACAATGCATTGCATGGGTGAAAAAAACGCACAAAAACGCAGAAAATAATTGACATGTTAATTTTTTCTTCAACTCAAAAACGAAGCTTAAAAAAAGCGCTGTCCGGACAGCAAAAATTAAAAAAAAAAAAAACTCAGACTTTGCAGGGGAAGCAACATCATGCAGCTTTAAGACCAAAAACGCAGCGAAGAATGCACCGTGCGCACATAGCCTCAGAGTGCATTTACATTGCCTGATTATTGTGAGTGTTCATTCCTAAAGGTCCAGTCACACTAAGCAACTTACCAGCGATCCCAACAACGATAGGGATCGCTGGTAAGTTGCTAGGAGGTTGCTGGTGAGATGTCACACTGCGACGCTCCAGCGATCCCACCAGCAACCTGACCTGGCAGGGATCGCTGGAGCGTCGCTACACGAGTTGCTGGTGAGCTCACCAGCAACCAGTGACCAGCCCCCAGCGCCGCGTGGAAGAGGCTGCTTGGTAACTAAGGTAAATATCGGGTAACCAACCCGATATTTACCTTGGTTACCACCGCACGGAGCTACACGTGCACAGAGCAGGGAGCAGCGCACACTGAGCGCTGGCTCCTTGCTCTCCTAGTTACAGCACACATCGGGTTAATTAACCCAATGTGTGCTGCAGCTAAATGTGCACAGAGCAGGGAGCAGCGCACAATGCTTAGCGCTGGCTCCTTGCTCTCCTAGTTACAGCACACATCGGGTTAATTAACCCGATGTGTCCTGCAGCTACATGTGCACAGAGCAGGAGCCGGCACTGACAGTGAGAGCAGCGGAGGCTGGTAACAAAGGTAAATATCGGGTAACCAAGGACAGGGCTTCTTGGTTACCCGATGTTTACATTGGTTACCAGCCTCCGCAGAAGCCGGCTCCTGCTGCCTGCACATTTAGTTGTTGCTGTCTCGCTGTCACACACAGCGATCTGTGCTTCACAGCGGGACAGCAACAACTAAAAAATGGCCCAGGACATTCAGCAACAACCAACGACCTCACAGCAGGGGCCAGGTTGTTGCTGGATGTCACACACAGCAACATCGCTAGCAACGTCACAAAAGTTGTTAGTTAGCAGCGATGTTGCTAGCGATGTTGCTTAGTGTGACGGGGCCTTAAGAAAGCTTGCTTCTCTATACCCAGCCAATGTAAGAAGGCTGACAATAATAATCAGCTTCCGTAAAAATTATCATTCTTGGTAACACTTAATCATGTGTAAACAGGAGATGTGCTGCCGAGAACAATCACAGCTATGCACACATAATCTATTACCAATTGTTCTGTGTGTATGGGAAGAAGGGTCTGTGTAAATAGGAGCCAATCGGAGACTGTTCACCGGATGCCACAAGTGAGTGTAAACTCACCCATAGGCTCTTCTCCAACTATATTTCAGTGACCAGTTTTCTATATGTGTCAGCTATAGCAGCATAGACAGTATACAAATACATAGCCCCCTTTTACCAAAGGGCTAAAACTGCCCATTCCTGAAGCAGCTTTTGCCAAGATTGTGCGGACCTATACATATATACTCAGTGGGATCCAGTTGATCCAGCAATGACTAGATGGAAGAAGGATGCTGGTAAAAGTTCCAAAAACTTATTACCAAACTTCTTTAAAAATACAACGACCGAGTAGGTACATGAACAAAAAATGACAGCAGGAAAAAACGCAATTATATATATATATATATATATATATATATATATATATATATATATATATATATATATATATATATATATATATATATATATATATATATATATATATATATATATATATATATATATATATATATATATATATATATATATATATATATATACACATATACACAGTCAGGGCCAGAAATATTTGGACAGTGACACAAGTTTTGTTATTTTAGCTGTTTACTAAAACATGTTCAGAAATACAATTATATATATAATATGGGCTGAAAGTGCACACTCCCAGCTGCAATATGAGAGTTTTCACATCCAAATCGGAGAAAGGGTTTAGGAATCATAGCTCTGTAATGCATAGCCTCCTCTTTTTCAAGGGACCAAAAGTAATTGGACAAGGGACTCTAAGGGCTGCAATTAACTCTGAAGGCGTCTCCTTCGTTAACCTGTAATCAATGAAGTAGTTAAAAGGTCTGGGGTTGATTACAGGTGTGTGGTTTTGCATTTGGAAGCTGTTGCTGTGACCAGACAACATGCGGTCTAAGGAACTCTCAATTGAGGTGAAGCAGGACATCCTGAGGCTGAAAAAAAAGAAAAAATCCATCAGAGAGATAGCAGACATGCTTGGAGTAGCAAAATCAACAGTCGGTACATTCTGAGAAAAAAGGAATTGACTGGTGAGCTTGGGAACTCAAAAAGGCCTGGGCGTCCACGGATGACAACAGTAGTGGATGATCGCCGCATACTTTCTTTGGTGAAGAAGAACCCGTTCACAACATCAACTGAAGTCCAGAACACTCTCAGTGAAGTAGGTGTATCTGTCTCTAAGTCAACAGTAAAGAGAAGACTCCATGAAAGTAAATACAAAGGGTTCACATCTAGATGCAAACCATTCATCAATTCCAAAAATAGACAGGCCAGAGTTAAATTTGCTGAAAAACACCTCATGAAGCCAGCTCAGCTCTGGAAAAGTATTCTATGGACAGATGAGACAAAGATCAACCTGTACCAGAATGATGGGAAGAAAAAAAGTTTGGAGAAGAAAGGGAACGGCACATGATCCAAGGCACACCACATCCTCTGTAAAACATGGTGGAGGCAACGTGATGGCATGGGCATGCATGGCTTTCAATGGCACTGGGTCACTTGTGTTTATTGATGACATAACAGCAGACAAGAGTAGCCGGATGAATTCTGAAGTGTACCGGGATATACTTTCAGCCCAGATTCAGCCAAATGCCGCAAAGTTGATCGGACGTCGCTTCATAGTACAGATGGACAATGACTCCAAGCATACAGCCAAAGTCACCCAGGAGTTCATGAGTGCAAAAAAGTGGAACATTCTGCAATGGCCAAGTCAATCACCAGATCTTAACCCAATTGAGCATGCATTTCACTTGCTCAAATCCAGACTTAAGACGGAAAGACCCACAAACAAGCAAGACCTGAAGGCTGCGGCTGTAAAGGCCTGGCAAAGCATTAAGAAGGAGGAAACCCAGCGTTTGGTGATGTCCATGGGTTCCAGACTTAAGGCAGTGATTGCCTCCAAAGGATTCGCAACAAAATATTGAAAATAAAAATATTTTGTTTGGGTTTGGTTTATTTGTGCAATTACTTTTGACCTCCTAAAATGTGGAGTGTTTGTAAAGAAATGTGTACAATTCCTACAATTTCTATCAGATATTTTTGTTCAAACCTTCAAATTAAACGTTACAATCTGCACTTGAATTCTGTTGTAGAGGTTTCATTTCAAATCCAATGTGGTGGCATGCAGAGCCTAACTCGCGAAAATTGTGTCACTGTCCAAATATTTCTGGACCTAACTGTATATATAGATAGATAGATAGATAGATAGATAGATAGATAGATAGATAAAGATATATAGAGATATATAGAGATATATCTCTCTGTTATATATATATATATATATCTATATATATCTATATCTATATTCACACACACACACAATTTATTTTTGTTAATATGGCAGACTGAGTGATGGGTGCCGCTATCTAGCATCAATGTATTGTGATCATTGGAGTTTTTAGTAAGAATTATTGAGCAGATTAGGTGTCATCAGCTTTTCGCCACCTAATCTGAGAACAGCATAGCATAGGGGCAGAGATCCTGATTCCAGCAATGTGTCACTTACTCGGCTGTTCAGTGTAGTTTTGACAAAATCACTGTTTAATTAGCAGTAGATTATCATTACAGGACTACTTGGCGTGCTGCAGGTAGTGCTGCATATTCATAAGCTCTGTATAACAGCTAGATCTGCAGCAGAGAAAACATTGATTTTATCAAAATGACAGCAAACAGCTCAGTAAGTGACATCACTGGAATCAGGGTCTTTGTCTCTACATTATGCTGTTTTCAGATGGGGGAGTAAAATCCTCGTGACAGATTCCCTTCGAAGAGCCTTAGAAATATCAGCAGGAGATCAGTGTGTAGAGAGGGAGATAAGCATCCTAATCTTCAGGGAGGGCAGATCACATGGACTGTAGTGTATCAAATGGATATGGGTAGAGGGGGATTTCAGAAGAAGTATATCTGTATACAGAGAGAGAAGAAGAAAAATCCCACTCTACCCCCATCAATGTGTCACCACAAGAGAGGAGATCCCTCATTAGCTATATGGAGGAAGCAGTATGAAGGTGTGTTAGTACCTGAAAACTAATGAATACAGTATTTGGAGAACTCACATCCAACATATATTGTGGGAAGGGAATGACAGGAAAAAAATAAATAAATCTGAAATTAGTAGCAGCTTGGAAACTGAATAACAGGCGGTTTGAGAATGAATGAGGGAGTAAAGATTGCAGACTGAACATGTGTTTGTGCAAACAAGTTAACTACTAACATATGGAAGAATGTATTTTAAAGTTTATTCATTCCCTCCCACCCCCCAAGTCATGTATGTCCACAGCCTTCAAAACAATTAAGTACATTTAGAATCCCTCATTGCCGTTTACAGGTGCACGTGAACGTTTAGGATATATGTTATTTGCCCTCACAGTACCCTACTGAACTATAGAATTTTGGGGGGAGGGTTAAAAACTAATACATTTGCAACTTGAAACAAACACGAGCTAAAATTGTCAAACGTATCGAAATCTGATAAGAGATTATATGGTGTTCATGCCGAAAATACCCTAAATGCATCGTCCCAATAAATCACAAAAAGTATTAACCCTCCAAACTTCTGCTGTGCTAATAAACTACTCTGAAATATAACTGCACCAAATAGTTAATATGTAGGGCATCATTATTATTATTATTTTTAGTATAAGGCTACTTTCACACATCCGGTTTAAGCAGTGCGGCTCAATCCGGCTGTGAAGCCTATGCAACGGATGCGGCGAAAACACCGCATCCTTTGCATACGTTTTTACATGCGGCCGGTCCGTTTTTTTCCGGTTGCGGCACGCTACTGAGCATGCGCAGTGGAAGAAACCGCATGCGGCGGCCGGATGCGTTTTTTTCCGCATCGTGCCGCATCCAGCGTCCACAGGCATGCATTGAAAAATGCGCTGCAGCGGCCGGATGCGGCGCGATGCGTTTTTTTTTGCCAGAGCAAAAAAACGTGCCAGGGAACGTTCCATCCGGCCGCGGCATCGGCTAAATCTGCCGCATGCGGCAAAACCCGGACCGAACGCAAGTCCATGCGGCACAATACGGCACTAATGTAAGTCTATGCAAAAAAAAAAACGCAACCGGCGGCAGAAAAAACGGTTGCGGTTTTTCTGCAGAGCGCCGTATTGTGCCGCAGAGCAAAAACCGGATGTGTGAAAGTAGCCTAAGGCTGTGTTCACACCGTGAGTTTTTGCAGTATTTTTTTTCTTGACAAATCTGCAAGGATATCCTTATGCCAGCAAAGTCTATGAGAATCCTGAAGAGTTGTGCACATGTTCCTGATTTTGTGCCTTGCAGAAAAAAAAAAAAAAATCTACATTTTTAGTTGTGTTTTCATCATTGAAAGCAATGCAAAAAATGCATTAAAAAAAGGTAAATCGAGGCAAAAACGCACTTTTTTGCCACAGAGTCTTTCCTTACAGGAGATACAGATTTGGTTGCAGAATGTCTGCCGCGTGTGTACATCGCCTTACTATTGTCACCTAATTTGTTGCTTTCAGGAATTCGTCCATATAATGGTCTGGTGCAAGTGTGAGGCCTAAAGGTAACATCTGTGTTTGCCTCTTTCTAATGGTATGCATGCAGAAAAGGCCATAAAAGTCAGTTTGTAAATTTTCCACATCTGTTTAATGATTCAGCAACATTCTTTCAATGTGTAATTGTATATTTATACAGTAGCTTTAGTTTACATTACAGGGGTTGTCACGGTTTGGGACAAAAGTCTGCAGGCACTCCATGTCTACAGACTGCCGAATTGTGCGAGCTTCACTCAATGTCACTATGGAGACCAACACGTCTAGTTGGCACATGACCGAAAGTGTGCAAATCGCACGGTCACATGAAGGTCCACTCGCATTGTGAATACTGGGGAATTGTGACAGCGCGCACCATCATGATTCAGACTGTAGTCACATATGGTTGCTTTTCAGCCCAAGCCTGGACAACCCCTTTAAAGTGGGGTTAGACAAGCATGGCCTGTTTGAACTCCAAACATCTGGTCAAAGACATGGTTGTGCCCGCTTATATGTTGGTTCAACAAGGCTATAAGAAGATTGCCAGCACCCTCAACCGAAGCTGTAGCACAGTGGCCAAGACCATACAGCGGTTTAACAAGATAGGCCTTCTCTGAGTGGAACCTCACCATGGTCGACCAAAGACGTTGAGTGCAAGTGCTCAGCATCATATCCAGAGGTTTTTTTTCAAGATAGATGTATGAGTGCTGCCAGCATTGCTGCAGGGGTTACAGGGATTGGGGGTCAGCCTGTCGGTTATCAGACTATACGCCACACACTGCATAAAATTGATCTGCATGGCTGTCGTCCCAGAAGGAAGCCTCTTCTAAACATGATGCACCTGAATGCTTGTCTTCAGCAAATCGCAGGTTGACTAAGGACATAGATTACTGGAACCATGTCCTGTAGTCTGATAAACTTATTTGGTTCAGATGGTGTCAAGCACATATGGCGGCAAACTGGTAAGGAGTACAAAGACAAGTGTGTCTTGCCTACAGTCAAGCATGGTGGTGGGAGTGTTATGGTTTGGGGGTGCATGAGTGCTGCTAGCTGTGGGAAGCTACAGTTCATTGAGGAAACCATGAATACCAACATGTAATGTGACATACTAAAATAGAGCATGATGATACCCTCCGTTTGGATTCCAACATGATAACAACCCCAAAACACATCTCCAAGATGATCATTGTGTTGCTGAAGAAATTGAGGGTAAAGATGTTAGATCAGCCAAGTATGCCTCCAGACCTAAACCCTATTGAGCAGCTGTGGGTCTTCCTCAAACAGAAGGTGGAGGAGCACAAGGTCTAACATACACCAGCTCCGTGTGAAGCTCTAGTGAACTCCATTCTCAAGAGAGTCAAGGCCGTGCTTGAAAATAATGTTGGCCACGCAAAATATTGACACTTTGGTCACAATTTGGCCATTTTCACTTAAGGGGTGTACTCACTTTTGTTTCCAGCGGTTTAGGCCTTGTGCGCACTGGGAAATGGAATTTTCTTGAGAAAATTGCGCATGCTCTCAAAGATTACCGCACCCGCGGTAAAAAAACGCGGGAAACCGCACCCGAAAACCGCATGCGGTTTGCCGCGGTTTGCTGCGGTTTTACCGCGTGCGGGTTGGGATGTGCTTTATTGCATTCAATGCAATAAAGTACATTGAAGAAAAAAAAAAAAAGTCATTTAATTCTGATAGTAGATAGACAGAAGAATAGATAGAGGGATAGATAGATAGATGACAGATCGCTGCATTTCCCACGGTCGGCAGTGAGTTCACATTACCGGCCGTGGGAAATGACCGGTAATTACCTCTGCTGTCTGCTGCTTTCATTCAGCGCTGTGTCTGTGACAGTCGCGGCTGGATGGAAGCAGCGCAGGACCTGTGGATTACGCTGGAGCTGTGGATTACGCCGGAGCTTTGGTGCGGGAGGGGTTAATAAAATGGTGAACGAGGCTTGTTTGTTTTATTTAAAATAAAGGATTTTTCAGTGTCTGTGTTTTATTCACTTTACTTACGGGTTGATCATGTCAGCTGTCACATAGACGCTGCCATGATCAAGCCTGGGGTTAATGGCGGTGGTCCCCCATCACCATTAACCCCTTGTATTACCTTGCTGCCACTGCTACACGGTGGCAAGAAGAGCCGAGGACACGCCGGTATTGCCGCATAATGTATGCGACAGTGCCGGGGCAGCTGCGGCTGATATTCTCGGCTGCCGGAGGGGGAGTGAGGCGGGGGACATTACCCCTGCCCCTCTCCCTCCCCAGCCTCAGAATACCGGGCCGCCGCTGTGTGCTTACCTCGGCTGGAAGGTAAATATGCAGCGGAGCCCACGTTGTTTGTTTTCTATATTTCCGTTTTCTTTCTATGTGTGTTCTATGTGTCTGTGTCTATGTGTTCTGTGTCTGTGATGTCTGTCTGTGTCTGTGATCTGTGTGTGTGTTTACTCTGCACGGCTTCCTCTTCCTGTAATGACATCACTTCCCTGCAAAACCGCAGACAGGCGATGCACATTACCGGAGGTAAACCGCGAAATACTGCAGGGAATAACGCAGGAAAACGCAGTGAACCGCACAGAATTTGCCGCCTGCGTTATTCCCTGCGGGATTTCATGATTAACATTGAGTCAATGGAGTGAAATCCCGCAGCGATGTGCGGAAAAGAAGTGACATGCACTTGTTTTTGCTGCGGGATTCCCGCAGCAAAACATGCAGCTGTCAAATTCCGCCCAGTGCGCACAGGATTTTTTTTCTCCATAGGATTTGCTGGTGATTCACTGCAGAGATGTTATGAACATTTTCTGCAGCGAAACATGCAGCAAATCCGCGGAAAATCCGCGGCAAAATCCGGTAAGTGCGCACATAGCCTTAGACTGTAAAGGCTGTGTGTTGAGTTATTTAGAGGGTACAGCAAATTTACACTGTTATACAAGCTGCACACTGACTACTTTACATTGTATCAGCGTCAGATGTTGTCCCATGAAATGGTATAATAAAATATTTACAAAAACGTGAGGGATGTACTCACTTTTGTGATATACTATAAGACTTTGTTCACACTAGAAAAAGGATTTTTCTCAAGAAATTTCTTGAGTCTGAAAGATTACCATACTTGTGGTCAAGAACCGCACCAATACCGCACCGAAAACCGCATGCGTTTTTACTGCGGTTTTGTGGGGGATGGGGGGGGGGTTTGGTGCGTTTTTCCCGCATGTTGGTGCCTGCATTTTTTTTACCATTAGCTATGGCAAAAAACGCTGGTACCCGCAGAAAAGAAGTGACATGCTCATTCTTTTTCTCAAGAAATTCTACAGAAAGAATGTTCTTGAGGAAAAAAGAAACGCAGTGTGTGCACAGCTATTTTTTTTCCATAGGTTTTGCTGGGGAATGTCTGCAGAAAGGTTACAACCATTTTCTCAAGAAATTTCTGCAGCAAAACCGCAAAAAAAAACGCAGGTAAAACCGCAGTGTGCACAAGGCCTAAATAAGATAGTCCGGTGGCTCCTTCAAGTTAACGCTAATGTACAAGAACATTTTACAGCTGATGATACCTTTCAGAGCTGCATTCACAATCCTGCTGGCTGCTATAGAACTCCATCACAGAGACCACACACAGCTTATTTAAGCCCCAATAATGCATTGGGACAGTTACACGATCAGGACCCGCTGTGTCCTGGACGCGGAGGGTCCTGAACTGCAGGGCTGAGACTCCACTGCTGGAGACCGCAGTTCCTCATGGCCATGATCCGGGCTTGGTCAGTTGCGGTCTCTCGCTGTGTTCTTCCTGCAGAGAACGCTTGCGTCTCCGCAGCAAAGAATTACCTGCGGTGCGGCTTCCCGAGCCACAGCATGTCCAGTTTTTACTGCAGGACAAACAAGCACAGTGGGCAGGAGATTTCTATAAATCCCATCCTCTTTGCTTGTACTGTACAACACAGCGTTTTAGACAAGGCGAAAACACGCTGCGTCCAAAACGCTGTGAACCCTGATCGCGGGCACGCAGCCTAAAGGCCGCTTTACATGCTGCGATCTCGCTAGCGTGCGTACCCGCTCCCATCGTTTGTGCGTCGCGGGCAAATCACTGCCCGTGGTGCACAAAATCGTGCGGACCCGTCACACTACTTACCTGCCTAGCGACGTCGCTGTGATCGGCAAACTGCCTCCTTTCTAAGGTGGGCGGTTCGTTTGGCGTCACAGCAACGTCACTAAGCGGCCACCCAATCAAAGCAGAGGGGCGGAGATGAGCGGGACAAACATCCCGCCCACCTGCTTCCTTCCTCATTGCTGGCGGACGCAGGTAAGGTGAGGTTCGTCGTTCCTGCGGTGTCACACGTAGTGATGTGTGCTGCCGCAGGAACGACGAACAACATCGTACCTGCAGCAGCAACGATAATTGGGAATAGGGGTGATGTCATAGATTAGCGATTTTGCACGTTTTTGCGACAATTTCAAATCGCTCATAGGTGTCACACGCAACGACATCACTAACGCGGCCGGATGTGCGTCACAAATTCCGTGACCCCCAACGACATCGTTTTAGCAATGTCGTAGCGTGTAAAGCGGTCTTTAGGCTATGCTTACATGTTGCTCTTTTGCAGCTTTTGGAGAGTTCAGCTCTGGAACCTGTCAAGTTATTAATGCAGCTGCATAGTATACTACAGGCTGTAACTCTGAGTCAGTGCAAAAACTAGTAATACAAATCAATTACAAATTTACTATACATTTTATGAAAATCAATTCTATAAATAAACTGTATAAAGATGAACACAATGTTTAACTCTGACAATCGCAAGGTCTTAATTTATTCTGCTTAAATTGGTATAATCAAACTCCACGATGTATATATAGGTCAGTGGCAGAAGCTGTACTTTACTGCGAGGACGACAGTAATGAATGGGATTGGATTAAATGGTGCCGACAGTAACCAGTTACATGTGCCAACCTTCCTGGACTAGTGTACCCAGCCAAATAAGCAATGCAGCGAGTGACAATGGCTAGCTGGCCTCGACCTCCCTAAACTATTTCAGCGCAACAAAGAAAAGAGTGAGCCCTGACCTGAGTGACCATTGTACCCCACCAAAGAGCCCAAATAAGTGCCACACTATGTGCCAATGCCTTCAGTAACAACCTGCATCATGGGGGATTTACACTATGTCCAAATATCATCAGCATTACTAATTATGGTGGTGTCATAAAGACTACGACAAATTGCAGACGTCTTCCCGAGAATAAAAGTAGCGGTAATTTTCAGATCCAGGCAATATAACCATGAATGACGCCTGGCAACATCCGGACATATTGAGGAAATCTGTTTCCAACAATATTTATTCATTTTACTTGTTTATACAGAGCCATTAACACCACGGCACTTTTCAGACATCATTAATACAGATCACATTTGGGGTCACTTGCAGAGTGGAAAATCCACAGATGCACGGTTTGCGCCAAATTGATCAGACTTTGTCACACTTTGTAACGCAGTTAAAAGGGACTCTGTACTGTTCACACCAAGTACAGGCACTCTGTATATCATGGCGGGCCAATCATTAAAGAGAATCTGTCACCAGGTTTTTGCCACCTAATCTGAGAGTAGCATAATGTAGAGACAGAGATCCAGATTCAAGTGATGTGTCACTTAGTGTAGTTTTGCTGAAATCCCTGTTTAATCAGCAGAAGATCATCATTAGAGGACTACTTGGCCTGCTGCCAGGTAGTCCAGCATATTCATGAGCTCTGTATATGGGTACAGTTGCACTTGCATATAGCTTCCGATGCAAGAGCTTCAGAGGCGATATGCATATGTCCCTCTGCTGCCGAGGATAATGCGATCGTACCACAGCTGCAGAGAAAAGCGAGGGAGCACTTTCTCGCATCTCCTCTACATACATCGCACTGCAGTCGGATGACATGCGAGTGCAGTGCGATCTTTCACACGCATCCATAGACTTGTATGGGGGTGCGTGAACAGAGAATCGCTGCCAAACACAGCAAGCTGCGATTCATATAGCATGAGAAAATCAATCGCAGATGGACACTGCCCCATAGTTTTGCACTTGTGCAAGTGCAATCCGATGTTTTATCAGATTGCACTCGTCAGTGCAAAATGCAAGTGGAACCGAACCATAACTGATAAATCTGCAGCAGAGAAAACATTGATGTTATCAAAATGACAACAAACAGCTTAGTAAGTGACACATCACCCTAATGTTTGTTTCTATGCATATATGACACGCCCAACTCCAGGGCCAGGGGCACTCGGAACCTGGCCGGACTAGTCCGGGGTTGTCAGCGGTGGAAGGGTCCAGCTCCGTGACCCTGGCGGTGTCATTTAAATGATAAAGGGGAGGATCATAAAAGTTATACTTAAAATAAAATAAAGCTTGTGACGCCACCTGTGGTTTTGCGGCTATGTGGGCCGCGGCTGCATTGTGGGTTCCTTGGGGCAGGTGATGATGTCGCAGCTCAGGTGTTCTTGCTCCCCACAGGTGGAGCGAGACCCCTGGGTGACCGATAGAAATATGAAAAGTCTGTCAGGGCAGGCTGTGAGGCAGGAGAAAATGGAGACGACACCAGGGCTTTTCAATAACAGTCTTTTTACTCACGGTACCGGTTTCAGGATGACAGTCAATTTATTCCACCACGGTATGCTGGGATCCCCGGTGATAGGCAACTGCCGATCCCGAGTAAGTCCGAGGCCAGTACCGGTTCGCTCTTTGTTTGCCTTTCCTGGCCGTCTCTCTGTGTGGACTTTCTCCCTCCTGTCCTGCGCCTCCACACACAGTGCCCTGAGCCAGGGACCACGGACCTTTAGTGGGAATGTTGACTGCCTGGCTCCCTCCGGGAACCTTTGAAGGGATTTCTGCCTGCCTGGCTCCCTGATCCTCTGGGGTCCCCTTCCAGCGGATTCGTGTGCAGCTTGTGGCCCAAAGGTGCGTGCAGCCATCTGGCCTCTGGTGTTACAAGGAAGCCCTGAAGTATTGTCCTAGCCTAGGGTTCGGAACCCCATTTCCAACCAATCTCTTCAACTTGAGCTGTTGCTTGTCAAACACGAAACATAGGGGTATCTGACACACTTCCCCTAAGTCGCTGGGATCCTTTCTTCCGTCTCCTCAGAGTTGTCCAGGACTCCTGGGGTCCTCAACCCTAGTCTGTCTCCTCCATCCTCCTGACTGTGACTGACTCTGTCAACTTTTAAACTTAGCTATGCCCATTTTGATGAGATGATGAAGAGAAGATGGCGCTAGATAGAGTGCACGGAGCTTAAGTGCCATAACCAGACTACTAGTCGCTATGCGGCATTAATGGGACCTGCCCCGGCCCTGATCTAATGTGTGAGCTAATAATTGGGTGTTAGATGGCCTCTTTCTTACCCAGAATGGGGCACCACACCTCTGACTGAGGTGCAGTACTTCTGTGGTGACAGCAGCCACATATACAGTTAGGTCCAGAAATATTTGGACAGTGGCACAAGTTTTGTTATTTTAGCTGTTTACAAAAACATGTTCAGAAATACAATTATATATATAATATGGGCTGAAAGTGCACACTCCCAGCTGCAATATGAGTTTTCACATACAAATCGGAGAAAGGGTTTAGGAATCATAGCTCTGTAATGCATAGCCTCCTCTTTTTCAAGGGACCAAAAGTAATTGGACAAGGGACTCTAAGGGCTGCAATTAACTCTGAAGGCGTCTCCCTCGTTAACCTGTAATCAATGAAGTAGTTAAAAGTTCTGGGGTTGATTACAGGTGTGTGGTTTTGCATTTGGAAGCTGTTGCTGTGACCAGACAACATGCGGTCTAAGGAACTCTCAATTGAGGTGAAGCAGAACATCCTGAGGCTGAAAAAAAAGAAAAAATCTATCAGAGAGATAGCAGACATGCTTGGGGTAGCAAAATCAACAGTCGGGTACATTCTGAGAAAAAAGGAATTGACTGGTGAGCTTGGGAACTCAAAAAGGCCTGGGCGTCCACGGATGACAACAGTGGTGGATGATCGCCGCATACTTTCTTTGGTGAAGAAGAACCTGTTCACAACATCAACTGAAGTCCAGAACACTCTCAGTGAAGTAGGTGTATCTGTCTCTAAGTCAACAGTAAAGAGAAGACTCCATGAAAGTAAATACAAAGGGTTCACATCTAGATTCAAACCATTCATCAATTCCAAAACTAGACAGGCCAGAGTTAAATTTGCTGAAAAACACCTCATGAAGCCAGCTCAGTTCTGGAAAAGTATTCTATGGACAGATGAGACAAAGATCAACCTGTACCAGAATGATGGGAAGAAAAAAGTTTGGAGAAGAAAGGGAACGGCACATGATCCAAGGCACACCACATCCTCTGTAAAACATGGTGGAGGCAACGTGATGGCATGGGCATGCATGGCTTTCAATGGCACTGGGTCACTTGTGTTTATTGATGACATAACAGCAGACAAGAGTAGCCGGATGAATTCTGAAGTGTACCGGGATATACTTTCAGCCCAGATTCAGCCAAATGCCGCAAAGTTGATCGGACGGCGCTTCATAGTACAGATGGACAATGACCCCAAGCATACAGCCAAAGCTACCCAGGAGTTCATGAGTGCAAAAAAGTGGAACATTCTGCAATGGCCAAGTCAATCACCAGATCTTAACCCAATTGAGCATGCATTTCACTTGCTCAAATCCAGACTTAAGACGGAAAGACCCACAAACAAGCAAGACCTGAAGGCTGCGGCTGTAAAGGCCTGGCAAAGCATTAAGAAGGAGGAAACCCAGCGTTTGGTGATGTCCATGGGTTCCAGACTTAAGGCAGTGATTGCCTCCAAAGGATTCGCAACAAAATATTGAAAATACAAATATTTTGTTTGGGTTTGGTTTATTTGTCCAATTACTTTTGACCTCCTAAAATGTTGAGTGTTTGTAAAGAAATGTGTACAATTCCTACAATTTCTATCAGATATTTTTGTTCAAACCTTCAAATTAAACGTTACAATCTGCACTCGAATTCTGTTGTAGAGGTTGCATTTCAAATCCAATGTGGTGGCATGCAGAGCCCAGCTCGCGAAAATTGTGTCACTGTCCAAATATTTCTGGACCTAACTGTACATCTTTCATGTTCAATGTTCACACAGAGATGTTTGAATAAGATATTGGAGCAGATACGGACTAAGGTTCCCTTCACATTTGAAATCCATTTTAAAAAGGTTTGGGAAACTCTTCCCATTCAGAGTATGTGTACATAGAATTTTTTGAGGAGTGAACGGGAAAAAAAAAAAAAAATGCAAAATTCTTATAACATTTCTATTGAAAAGCAACTTGCTGGTCCTATGTTCAGAATTTTGATCATTTTTATTAAGCTTCAAGCTTTCAAAAACAAGAATTCATTAAGACTGAGGCTGCCCATGTCAGTCTTAATGAAGGACTTGCTGGAGTATGATGCACTGAATCCATTAAGAGACGCGCGTCGCTTGAGGAATATGTCGCTTTTCATCAGTGGCACACACACCGCCAGTAATGCTGCTCCGGTCAAGGAATGATGTAACATTTTTGGTGTAAGGCTATGTGCCCACGTGTGCGCTCTGCACCGCAGCGTACAAGGTCCGCTTCAGAGCGCAGCTGAAAAGCTCCATTCTGAAGCGCCTGGTGCCTGCAGAATTTGTGCGCTCTGAATGCTGCCTCTCCCTATAGACAGCATGCAAAGCGCACGAAAGAAGTGACATGTCACTTCTTAGAAGCAGCCGAATCGCTGCGTTCTAATACGCCACGTGGGCATGGGTTAGGCATAATCTTCATAGATTGTGCTGGGGATGCAGGACGCATGCAGTTACGCTGCGGTGCAGATCGCAGCGTAACTGCATGAAAATACGCTACGTGGGCAGAGAGCCTAACACCTTTGCTGAATTTGACAAGCAGGTGTAATCACATCTCTATTTGGTTACTCCCAAGCTCCACCAATTTTTGATAAAAAACTGATTCAAACTGGTAAGAACACAAAGAAAGTCGCTAATATTTTGCTCAACTCTGAAAAACCTCAAAACTTTCACACAACGCAAAAGTGTTTCACTCCAGTTTTCTGGTGTTTTCCCACTATTAAGCTACTCCATATATTTTTTATATTATATATTTAATTAATTATGCACAGAACACATACATATATATACATTATATATATATATATATATATATATATATATTTATTACACACACACACATACAGTACAGAGCATAAGTTTGGACACACCTTCTCATCTCTAGAACAACTATTAAAAGGAGACTGTGCGGCAGGCCTTCATGGTAAAATAGCTGCTAGGAAACCACTGCTAAGGACAGGCAACAAGCAGAAGAGACTTGTTTGGGCTAAAGAACACAAGGAATGGACATTAGACCAGTTGAAATCTATGCTTTGGTCTGATGAGTCCAAATTTGAGATCTTTGGATCTAACCACCGTGTCTTTGTAGAAAAGGTGAACGGATGGACTCTACATGGCTGGTTGCCACCGTGAAGCATGGAGGAGGAGGTGTGATGGTGCTTTGCTGGTGACACTGTTGGGGATTTATTCAAAACTGAAGGCATACTGAACCAGCATGGCTACCACAGCATCTTGCAGCGACATGCTATTCCATCCGGTTTGCGTTTAGTTGGACCATCATTTATTTTTCAATTGGACAATGACCCCAAACACACCTCCAGGCTGTGTAAGTGCTATTTGACTAAGAAGGAGAGTGATGGGGTGCTACGCCAGAAGACCTGGTCTCTACAGTCACCAGATCTGAACCCAATCGAGATGGTTTGGGGTGAGCTGGACCGCAGAGTGAAGGCAAAAAGGCCAACAAGTGCTAAGCATCTCTGGGAACTCCTTCAAGACTGGTGGAAGACCATTTCCGGTGACTACCTCTTGAAGCTCATCAAGAGAATGCCAAGAGTGTGCAAAGCAGTAATCAAAAGCAAAAGGTGGCTACTTTGAAGAACCTAGAATATAAGACATATTTTCAGTTGTTTGACACTTTTTTAAGTATTTCATTCCACGTTTTAATTCATAGTTTTGATGCCTTCAATGTGAATCTACAATTTTTAGAGTCCTGAAAATAAAGAATACTCTTTAAATGAGGTGTGTCCAAACTTTTGGTCTGTACTGTATATACACACACACACACATTTTTCATATAGAGGGAGTGTTCCCATTTTTCATATAGAGGGAGTGTTCCCTTAGTGGTTTCTACTTGAAAAACTCATTTTTGACCACCTAAGCAAAAAACTGTCAGCACACTCCATTGCTGTTCATATGAAGAATTTTTTGGAACACTTTTTTATATATATATATATATATATATATATATATATATATATATATATATATATATATATATATATATATATATATATATATATATATATATATATATATATATATATATATATATATATATATATATATATATATATATATATATATATATATATATATATATATATATATATATATATATATATATATATATATATATATATATATATAGACACCTGATAGGGAAGAAAAAAAATCGTTTATAGCTTCTTTGAAATATCTTCCAAACTGAAATAAAAAACCTGCAGAAAACTATTGAAGCCTTTCCAAAATGGCTTCAGGAAAAGTACTCCTCGAAAACAAAAAGAAGAGTTTCCTTAAGTGGTTTGTCTGAAAAAAACAAAATTGTTGTTTTTCATATGAACATATCCTAAAGATTGCTGCCTCTCCCTGTCCTGATAGGCAAACACTGGACCTAAATTCTTTGATCCTAGAGGTCACAGTCCTCTATGAAAGGCAGATGTCTGTGCACAGTGAACATTACAGCCATATCTTTTATGTATTCTCTTACTGCACTTGTCCCCCCTCACACCCATCATGAGGAGACCATAAGGTCAAGTATATACCAATCATCTGCTCCCCTCAAATTTCATTGAACACCACAAAGTAAGCATTTCTGCTGCCAGCCTGTGCACGATGCCATTAAGTGGGTCCGCTCCAAAACCTGCCTAAGGCTAGTTTCACACTTCCGTTGGGCGAAATCCGCTGGGTCCATTGCTGCGTCGTTTTGACGCATCCGTTATTTTTGTGGTGTCAACGGATGCAGCGGATCCGTTATTTCACAGGAATCCGTTAGCTTATTCCTGTGAAATAACGGACCCGCTGCATCCGTTGCATCTGTTTTGGCGTCTGTCTAACGGAATGCGTCGGCTCGGGGAGGGGGGGGGGGTTCCACTTTTTTCATTCTGGGCATGCTCAGTAGAAATTAGCGGAATCCAGCAGCGGATTCCGTTGTAAAACACTTTGCAACGGAATCCGCTACCATAGGGAGCCATTATAAATTTTAACGGATGCAACGGAATCCGCTGCTCGGCATCATTTTGACGCAAGCATTTAACGTTACATGCTGCGTTCCTTCCGCTCGGTGGAAGCAACGCAGCGTCGGACAACGGAAGCAACGCAGGTACTTTTGGCACAATGTCATCCATACAAGTCTATGGGAAACAGCAGAATCCGTTAACGGATTCCGCTGTTTTCCAAAAGGGCGGATTGTGACTGAAGGAAAACAACGCAAGTGTGAAAGTACCCTAAAAAAAACACTACAAAATGAGTGAACACATGCATATCTATGTAAAAACGATTTAATGTTCAGTCTTTTGATCATCTTCAGGTTTCCAAAGAAGCCTTGTGGTTTAAATCTTCCTAAGATGCACCATACTTATAAGGCAATAGGTGACACTAGGGCGTTTTTTAAGCATTTTTGCTAGAAAAAAAACATTAGTTCTTTTTTCATTGTTGCCTATAGTTAAAATATATATACACACTTTGTGTTTATTATATATACTTTTAGCAGCTGGAATAAAGATATGTGTGCACATACACTAAAAGGAGGAGGTGAGAAGAACCTACATTAAATGGCATACACACGGTTATATGGGCTGATCGTGGAAGTTAAAGGAGATAACTCAAAATCAAAGAGCTAACAATCCATTCAGACCCAATAATGTTAGTAACAGCGACCGGTTTATAAAGTCAACCAGGGGGAGAACAAAGAGCTAAACATAATGAAGCAGCCATACAGACGTGATGTGACATACACTAGGGATATGAGATAAATCCATTCATTCCCCGGAGGCAGAGAGACATGACGCGATATGTGTGCACATTATACCCAGCATCTGACAGACACAGCAAACGTGCAGCGTGCCAGCAGTGACTTCACTCCTCGCAGATAGCAACACAAAGAGGAACCAGCTCCAAACCAAAACACACACATGGGTCTTGTATAGGAAATTACTTCTGGATGTTTGTTTTAACCAATGAAAATATCTAATTTTTGTGCAATATGCAGAAGAAAAAAAGTCTCAATAAAGCATATAAAATGCCACATAATGAGTATCGATGAGCGGGCACTACCATACTCGGTACGCGACGCGTAACTAGTGATGAGTGAGCACTACCATGCTCGGTACTTGAACCTAGTGATGAGCAAGCACGACCATGCTCGGTGCTTGTAACTAGTGGTAAGTGGGCACTACCATGCTCGGGTGCTCGGTTCCTGTAACTAGTGATGAGTGGGCACTACCATGCTCGGTACTCGTAATGAGCAGTTAGACCCTCGGATGGGCACAACTTGTCTACCAGTATAATGGAAATCAATGGGATACTTGAGCATTTTTCTGGAAGATGTGGAAAAATGCTCGAGTTCCCCATTGACTTCCATTATACTCGGTACACGAGTCGAGCTCATCCAAATGTCTAACTGCTTGTTACGAGTACCAAGCGCTTGAGCATGGTAGTGCCTGCTCATCACTATCCGTTATGAGCCCTTGAGCATGGTAGTGCTCACTCATCACTACCCACTACGAATACTGAGCATGGTAGTGCCCGCTCATCACTAGTAAGGCCCTCTTAAGTATTGGCCTCAACAGCCAATGCTTTTGTCAGAAATGTCAAAAATACATAAAAATCTCTCCGCTGTTATAGGCATGAGGAAGGAATATCTGCCAATTGTGAGTTTTGGTAAAAATATGAAGATTAAATATTTCCTAGACAGTTTGTACACCAAGGCCTCATATCATATGGTTATACGCCAATAATGCAGATATAACAGAACCAAGGGTTATACAGTTTTCCTGTGAACCTGGAGTATCCTCATACACAGGCAGATAACTTGACAGCAAAACAAATAGAGACAAGACCAACTGTAAGGCCATGTTCACATGTTGAGTATTTGGTTAGTTTTTTACCTCAGTATTTGTAGCTAAAACCAGGAGTGGGTAATAAATACAGCAGTGATGCCCGTGTGTCCATTATATTTCTCCTCTGATTGTTCCATTCCTGGTTTTGGCCACAAATACTGAGGTAAAAAACTCACCAAATACTCACAGTGTGAACATGGCCTGACAGCAAAGGCCCTCATACGCATTAGTATAACATTGGCCAGACCCACAGATATGGACAGGCTCAGTGGACAGTCTCGTGTATAGGCGCCTCCTTGTAAGATAAGCAGAAAACAAAGGGAGTCTGGCAGCGTCTCTCTCGTAGAGAACGCCCTGAATATATGGAGGAGTGGGCAAACAGCCACCGGACGAACCATGGTGTGTGACAGCTATCTACTGTGAGGCTTTTTGGTCGTTAAATTGATCAGACATGAGATATTTATCTGCAGATCATCGGCAGATGCAGATTATATCGGTAGCATATTGTCTTCGGCCAGCACAGGAATCAGGTTCTCAGCAGATCCTGCCAGATTTAGCAGAATATGCCAACAATCTGCAGATAAATATCTCATGTGTATGGCCAGCTTTAGGCTGCGCCAAGATGGTAACAATGGCCACAGCTCCAGTCATGTGGGCAAGATCCCTTATATGCCGCTGCTACATCGCAGGATAGGGCAGGTGACTGGGGTCTCATTACAACCTGCACGATAAGCAACCAAGATAGGATCTGTTGGATGTTTTGTGACTGTCTTGTTGCGGTACCGTTAATTGTAATAGGATCTGATATAGTTGCATTATGCTGTGATGTAGCAGCGGCAGGGATCATAGCATTGGTGCAACCACAGGGGCCCAAGAGATAAGGGGGGCCATTTCCACCTCCAAAGCAGGCAGAATTGTGCATTATGCTGAGCTCTTGAGCTGCCAATGGCCCATATATTGTTCCTGCACAGGGGCCCTTTTTTAGTCGGTGTCCGCCAGTGAGCAGCGGTTGTCACAAATCTCTCTTTACGAGACCTGTGTCAGTCACATTTGTTCCTTAATTCAGTGTTGCAAGGCTCCACAATTTATGTTGGCATTTAAGATGTTTTACCTGCAAAAACCACATAATGATTATTACGAAACCGTAAGTTTGCAATAGCCATCTCATGTGACCTATAGTTTTACCTTTAATTCCGTGAGCTATAAAAGTGCAAAGTGATTACATGATTGACTCAGCTCTGCTACATCTGCAAGTTCAATGCACTTCATAGCACAATTGCAATCAATTTCAGTGTCTGGTATCTGATCATTCTGTCATCTTACAAGGGGCGCAATCATAACTGCGTCATACATCTAATAGATGGGCACCTTCTATGTGCCACCAGGGGGTATGTCATGTTACCCATTATAGAAGTATGACACCTGGAGGGTCTTGCAGACAAATCATCAATTTCCTGAAAATTCAAATAGTATAAGAACCTCGTGATTTACGATAATCATCTTGGTTCATCATTGGTCAGATTTGAGAAGAATGGTCACATCTATAGCCAACATGACTGCTGAGGCTGATTAGTGGCACCACTTGCGGCAGGTTACAGCAGCAAAGCAGGGGGTCATGAGTGGCACCACTTGTTGCAGGTTACAGCAGCAGGGGGTCATGAGTGGCACCACTTGTGGCAGGTTACAGGGGGTCATGAGTGTCACCACTTGTGGCAGGTTACAGCAGCAGAGGGTCATGAGTGTCACCACTTGTGGCAGGTTACAGCAGCAGAGGGTCATGAGTGTCACCACTTGTGGCAGGTTACAGCAGCAGAGGGTCATGAGTGTCACCACTTGTGGCAGGTTACAGCAGCAGAGGGTCATGAGTGTCACCACTTGTGGCAGGTTACAGCAGCAGGGGGTCATGAGTGTCACCACTTGTGGCAGGTTACAGCAGCAGGGGGTCATGAGTGGCACCACTTGTGGCAGGTTACAGCAGCAGGGGGTCATGAGTGGCACCACTTGTGGCAGGTTACAGCAGCAGGGGGTCATGAGTGGCACCACTAGTGGCAGGTTACAGCAGCAGGGGGTCATGAGTGGCACCACTTGTGGCAGGTTACAGCAGCAGGGGGTCATGAGTGGCACCACTTGTGGCAGGTTACAGCAGCAGGGGGTCATGAGTGGCACCACATGTGGCAGGTTACAGCAGCAGGGGGTCATGAGTGGCACCACTTGTGGCAGGTTACAGCAGCAGGGGGTCAGGAGTGGCACCACTTGTGGAAGGTTACAGCAGCAGGGGGTCATGAGTGGCACCACTTGTGGCAGGTTACAGCAGCAGGGGGTCATGAGTGGCACCACATGTGGCAGGTTACAGCAGCAGGGGGTCATGAGTGGCACTACTTGTGGAAGGTTACAGCAGCAGGGGGTCATGAGTGGCACCAATTGTGGCAGGTTACAGCAGCAGAAGTTGACCACCATGTTACTGCTCACTGAGCTGCTCCTACATGAAGCCAGGAATGGACTTGCAGGAATAGTGCACTAAAGGCCTATGACATGCCCCTTGTGTGAGGCCCAAGCAGGGCATGGTGGCGCAGGAGAGCAGGCAGCTGCCTGGCATGGGGTGTCTTACCTGGGGCACTGCAGTCTGCGCACACCTCGCCCCTCTGCACCTTCCGAGACATCCTCAGAGGAGAGGAGGGGATCACCTTCTGAGCCAGGGTGCTGTCCTGTGCTGCACCAGTCCAGAGAAAGCCGGGGACAAGCTGCTGTAAGGCGGGCACCGGGGACAGGAGGGCACCTGCCCGCAGCCTCCTGCACTGCTACAATGATGATTCCTGTAGATCAGGGGCTCTGATGGCTCCTGTCTCCGCAGCTCACCCCGGGCTGAGTGCATCGGCTGCAGGAAACTGAGAGAAGCCCTGCCCATCCAACAGGAGGGGCCACATCCCAAGCTTCACCCCCAGGGGATGGGAAAAGGAAATGGGAGAGCGAGCAAGAGGAGGAGGAGGAGGAAGACGGAGCGCAGGAGCTGGCACTGCCAGGAACACTGCTGCAGCTGCATGGCACATAAAGAGATCAGCAGTGCCACTCACTGGTACTAACACTGCTGCATGGCACATAAAGAGATCAGCAGTGCCACTCACTGGTACTAACACTGCTGCATGGCACATAAAGAGATCAGCAGTGCCACTCACTGGTACTAACACTGCTGCATGGCACATATAGGAGATCAGCAGTGCCACTCACTGGTACTAACACTGCTGCATGGCACATAAAGAGATCAGCAGTGCCACTCACTGGTACTAACACTGCTGCATGGCACATATAGAAGATCAGCAGTGCCACTCACTGGTACTAACACTGCTGCATGGCACATATAGGAGATCAGCAGTGCCACTCACTGGTACTAACACTGCTGCATGGCACATATAGGAGATCAGCAGTGCTACTCACTGGTACTAACACTGCTGCATGGCACATATAGGAGATCAGCAGTGCTACTCACTGGTACTAACACTGCTGCATGGCACATATAGGAGATCAGCAGTGCTACTCACTGGTACTAACACTGCTGCATGGCACATATAGAAGATCAGCAGTGCCACTCACTGGTACTAACACTGCTGCATGGCACATATAGGAGATCAGCAGTGCTACTCACTGGTACTAACACTGCTGCATGGCATATATAGGAGATCAGCAGTGCTACTCACTGGTACTAACACTGCTGCATGGCACATATAGGAGATCAGCAGTGCTACTCACTGGTACTAACACTGCTGCATGGCATATATAGAAGATCAGCAGTGCCACTCACTGGTACTAACACTGCTGCATGGCATATATAGAAGATCAGCAGTGCCACTCACTGGAACTAAACACTGCTGCATGGCACATATAGAAGATCAGCAGTGCCACTCACTGGTACTAACACTGCTGCATGGCATATATAGAAGATCAGCAGTGCCACTCACTGGAACTAAACACTGCTGCATGGCACATATAGGAAATCAGCAGTGCTACTCACTGGTACTAACACTGCTGCATGGCACATATAGGAAATCAGCAGTGCCACTCACTGGTACTAACACTGCTGCATGGCTTATATAGAAGATCAGCAGTGCCACTCACTGGAACTAAACACTGCTGCATGGCACATATAGGAGATCAGCAGTGCCACTCACTGGTACTAACACTGCTGCATAGCACATATAGGAAGGAGATCAGCAGTGCCACTCACTGGTACTAATACAGGTGCATGGCACATATGAGAGATCAGCAGTGCCGCACACTGGTAATAACACTGCTGCATGGCACATACAGGAGATCAGCAGTGCCCCACACTGGTAGTAATACTGCTACATACTACATGGCACAATATAGGAGATCAGCAGTGCCACTCACTGGTACTAATACAGGTGCATGGCACAATATAGGAGATCAGCAGTGCCGCACACTGGTAGTAATACTGCTACATACTACATGGCACAATATAGGAGATCAGCAGTGCCACTCACTGGTACTAATACAGGTGCATGGCACAATATAGGAGATCAGCAGTGCCGCACACTGGTAGTAATACTGCTACATACTACATGGCACAATATAGGAGATCAGCAGTGCCACACACTGGTAATAACACTGCTGCATTGCACATATAAGAGATCAGTGCTAAAATGTTTCATCTTTGGCAAGCAAAATAACCAATTACTAAAGTATTTGGACACGAATCTTAATCATTGAATTTTGTTTTTTTCATTTTGTCCCATTGCCACAGTTTTCTAAAATACAGACCCTCTCCATATAGTAAAGTTGCAAAAATGGTCGTGTTGTGCAAAAATTATGAGACATTTGAAGCTATTTTACTTTTATACCAGGATGAATTGAGGCCATGGTGCATAAAAGTCACACTGCTGATTCCATAACTGCAGAGATGCAAACCTCCTCTGGTATTGGCATCAGCACATACATTGCATGGGTTTCCATGGCCGAGCAGCTGCATGCAGCCTTACATCACCAAGCACAATGCCAGGAGTACAATGTAGGGGTGTAAAGTCGCCACCACTGGACTCTGGCACAGTGGAGGTTGGTGTGGAAGAACATAACTGATCACACAGAGCCCCGACCTCAATCTCATCCTACACTTTTAGGATACACTAGAACAGAGATTGAGCCAGGCTGTCTCCCTAAGAACATTGTCTGACCTCACAAATCCTCTTCTAGATAAATGAGCAAAAATTCCCAAAGACACCTCCAAAATTTTAAAGAAAGTCTTCCCAGAATAGTGGAACCTGTTATACAGGTGCATCTCAATAAATTAGAATATCATGAAAAAGTTAATTTATTTCAGTAGTTCAATTCAAAAAGGGAAACTCATATATAGAGTCAATACAAACAGAGTGATCTATTTCACGTATTTATTTTTGTAAATGTTGTTGATTATGGCTTACAGCCAAAGAAAACCCAAAAGTCATTATCTCAGAAAATTAGAATAATTACCGCAAAACACCTGCAAAGGCTTCCTAAGCATTTAAAATGGTTCCTTAGTCTGGTTCAGTAGGCTACACAATCATGGGGAAGACTGCTGCCTTGACAGATGTCCAGAAGGCAGTTATTGACACACTCGACAAGGAGGGTAAACCACAAAAGATCATTGCTAAAGACGCTGGCTGTTCACAGAGTGCTGTATCCAAGCATATTAATGGTAAGTTGAGTGGAAGGAAAAAGTGTGGTAGAAAAAGGTGCACAAGAAACCGGGATAACCGCAGCCTTGTTAGGATTGTTAAGAAAAGGCCATTCAAAAATTCGGGGGAGATTCACAAGGAGTGGACGCTGCTGGACTCAGAGCTTTAATAGCCACCACACACAGATGTATCCAGGACATGGGCTACAAGTATCACATTCCTTGTGTCAAGCCACTGATGACCAATAGACAACGCCAGAAGCGTCTTACCTGGGCCAAGGAGAAATAGAACTTGACTGTTGCTCAGTGGTCCAAGGTGTTGTTTTCAGATGAAAGTAAATTTTGCATTTCATTTGGAAATCAAGGTCCCATAGTCTGGAGGAAGAGTGGAGAGGCCACAATCCAAGCTGCTTGAGGTCTAGTGTGACATTTCCACAATCAGTGATGGTTTGGGGAGCCATGTCATCTGATAGTGTAGGTCCACACCTTGTTTTATCAAGACCAAAGTCAGCACAGCCGTCTTCCAGGAAATTTAAGGCTATGTTGACACAATGCATCCTTTACTGTGTTTTTGGTACATTTTTTAAGTCACAAAGATGCAACTAAGTGCATGCATTTCCTTCCCCCAGCAAAGTCTATGAGATTTCTATTTTGCTGTCCACACTGTGCATCTTTTTTGACTGCATCTTGGCTGCGTTTTTTTTTGGTTTTTTTTAAAACATATTTTATTTGATCTCAGCAAGCACATATCATCAACAAGAGAACATGTTGTTACATTTGGCTGCAGTTTTGAAGATGCATCATGTCAATTCTTTTTGAGTTTTTGAGCCCTTCTAGTCAATAGATTTGACTTAAAAAACGCATGTGTTTATGATGCGTTTTTGCAGCGGGTGCATTTTTTGGAGCCAAAAATGCTGCATCTTTGTGGTTAGAAAAAATGCAATGTGTGAACATAGCCTTAGAGCACTTCATGCGTCCCTCTGCCGAAAAGCTTTTTGGAGATGGAAATTTTATTTTCCAGCAGGACTTTGCACATGTCCACACTGCCAAAAGTACCAATACCTGGTGTAATGACCAAAGTATCACTGTGCTTGATTGGCGAGCAAACTCGCCTGACCTAAACCCCATAGATAATCTATGGGGTATTGTCAAAAGGAAGATGAGAGACACCAGACCCAACAATGCAGATGAGCTGAAGGCTGCTATCAAAGCAACCTGGGCTTCCATAACACCTCAGCAGTGCCACAGGCTGATCGCCTCCATGCCACGCCGCATTGATGCCGTAATCATGCAAAAGGCACCCAGACCAAGTATTGAGGCATTTACTGTACAGACTTTTCAGTAGGCAGGTCTACAATTTTGTCCCTGGTGTCCTAAAGGGTGCTTTACACGCTGCGACATCGCTAGCGATCTCGTTAGCGATGTGACATGCCAGATCGCAGATGCGATCTGCCGAGATCGCAGATCGGCGCTAAAAAAACGACTTATGTGCGATCTCGGCAGATCGCATCTGCGATCTGGCATGTCACATCGCTAACGAGATCGCTAGCTATGTCGCAGCGTGTAAAGCACCCTTTAGACAACTGTTTAGTCTTGACCATGGTGGAGAGGTTGGAGTGTGATTGATTGATTGATTGTATGCAAAGGTGTCTTTTATACAGGTAACGAGTTCAAACTGTTGCAATTAATGAGTGCAGAGTCTGAGGGCTTCTTAAAGAAAAAATAACAGGCCTGTGAGAGCCAGAATTCTTGCTGTTTGGTAGGTGACCAAATACTTTATTTAATGCAATAAAATGCAAATTAATTATTTAACAATCATACAATGTGATTTTCTGGATTATATTTTGGATTCTGTCTGTCGCAGTTGAAGTGTAGTTACGATGAAGATTAGAGACCTCTCCAGTCTTTGTAGGTGGGAAAACTTGCAAAGTCGGCAGTTTATCAAATACTTATTTTCCCCACTGTACATTATGAACTCCACATAGCCTCTTATATACAGCACTAGAAGGTGGCCCGATTCTACGCATCGGGTATTCTAGAATTTACGTATTGTGTAGTTCATGTATGATTTTTGTTATATATATAGATGTTGTTGTGTGTAGTTACCAAGTGTTTGTGTAGGGCGCTGTACATGTTCTGAGTGTCGCGGGGGGTGAGAGCGGTGTTGTATGTGTGTTGCGTGTGTTGCGTTGTTTGTGGAGCGCTGTGTGTCTGTAGCGTTGTGTGTGTGTGTGTGTTGTGCGGTTTGTGTGGGTGTGGTGTGTTTTGGGGGGAGGTATGTTTTGAGCAATGTGTGTGTTGTGCAGTATGTGCGTATATTTGTGTGTGCAGCGTTGTCTGTGTGTGTGGGTGTCTGTGTAGGGCGTTGTTTGTGATTCCTAGTGTGTGTGTGTTGTGCAGTGCGCGTGTGTGTGTGTGTTGGGGGGAGGTGTGCACCTCCCATCGTGCTCCATCCCCCATCGTGCTGCATCCCCCATGCTGCGCACTCCCAAACGTGCTCCATCCGCCATGCTGCGCACTCCCAAACGTGGTCCATCCGCCATGCTGCGCACTCCCAAACGTGCTCCATCCGCCATACTGCGCACTCCCCATCGTGCTGCATCCCCCATGCTGCGCACTCCCAAACGTGCTCCATCCGCCATGCTGCGCACTCCCCATCGTGCTCTATCCGCCATGCTGCACACTCCCAAACGTGCTCCATCCGCCATGCTGCGCACTCCCAAACGTGCTCCATCCGCCATGCTGCGCACCCCCTATCATGCTCCATCCGCCATGCTGCGCACTCCCAAACGTGCTCCACCCGCCATGCTGCGCACTCCCAAACGTGCTCCATCCGCCATGCTGCGCACTCCCAAACGTGCTCCATCCGCCATGCTGCGCACTCCCAAACGTGGTCCATCCGCCATGCTGCGCACTCCCAAACGTGCTCCATCCGCCATGCTGCGCACTCCCAAACGTGCTCCATCCGCCATACTGCGCACTCCCCATCGTGCACCATCCGGCATGCTGCGCACTCCCAAACGTGCTCCATCCGCCATGCTGCGCACTCCCAAACGTGCTCCATCCGCCATGCTGCGCACTTCCAAACGTGCTCCATCCGCCATGCTGCGCGCTCCCAAACGTGGTCCATCCGCCATGCTGCGCACTCCCAAACGTGCTCCATCCGCCATGCTGCGCACTCCGAAACGTGCTCCATCCGCCATACTGCGCACTCCCAAACGTGCTCCATCCGCCATACTGCGCACTCCCCATCGTGCTCTATCCGCCATGCTGCACACTCCCAAACGTGCTCCATCCGCCATGCTGCGCACTCCCAAACGTGCTCCATCCGCCATGCTGCGCACCCCCTATCATGCTCCATCCGCCATGCTGCGCACTCCCAAACGTGCTCCACCCGCCATGCTGCGCACTCCCAAACGTGCTCCATCCGCCATGCTGCGCACTCCCAAACGTGCTCCATCCGCCATGCTGCGCACTCCCAAACGTGCTCCATCCGCCATGCTGCGCACTCCCAAACGTGCTCCATCCGCCATGCTGCGCACTCCCAAACGTGGTCCATCCGCCATGCTGCGCACTCCCAAACGTGCTCCATCCGCCATGCTGCGCACTCCCAAACGTGCTCCATCCGCCATACTGCACACTCCCCATCGTGCACCATCCGGCATGCTGCGCACTCCCAAACGTGCTCCATCCGCCATGCTGCGCACTCCCAAACGTGCTCCATCCGCCATGCTGCGCACTTCCAAACGTGCTCCATCCGCCATGCTGCGCACTCCCAAACGTGCTCCATCCGCCATGCTGCGCGCTCCCAAACGTGGTCCATCCGCCATGCTGCGCACTCCCAAACGTGCTCCATCCGCCATGCTGCGCACTCCGAAACGTGCTCCATCCGCCATACTGCGCACTCCCAAACGTGCTCCATCCGCCATACTGCGCACTCCCCATCGTGCACCATCCGGCATGCTGCGCACTCCCAAACATGCTCCATCCGTCATGCTGCGCACTCCCAAACGTGCTCCATCCGTCATGCTGCGCACTCCCAAACGTGCTCCATCCGCCATGCTGCGCACTCCCAAACGTGCTCCATCCGCCATGCTGCGCACCCCCCATCATGCTCCATCCGCTTAGGAGTGCGCAGCATGCCGGATGGTGCACGATGGGGAGTGCGCAGTATGGCGGATGGAGCACGTTTGGGAGTGCGCAGCATGGCGGATGGAGCACGTTTGGGAGTGCGCAGCATGGCGGATGGACCACGTTTGGGAGTGCGCAGCATGGCGGATGGACCACGTTTGGGAGTGCGCAGCATGGCGGATGGACCACGTTTGGGAGTGCGCAGCATGGGGGATGCAGCACGATGGGGAGTGCGCAGTATGGCGGATGGAGCACGTTTGCTCAGCCTCTCTCCTTCCAGCCTCCCTCAGCATCAGCCCCCCCCTCCCAGCCTTCCCCAAGATCAGCCTCTCTGCTCCCAGCCTCCTCCAGCACGCCGTGCTCCTCTGCCGACACTCACCCACACCCGATCGCATCCACTCACCCACACACCCGATCGCATCCACTCACCCACACAACCGATCGCATCCACTCACACACACAACCGATCGCATCCACTCACACACACAACCGATCGCATCCACTCACACACACACCCGATCGCATACACTCACACACACACCCGATCGCATACACTCACACACACACCCGATCGCATACACTCACACACACCCGATCGCATCCACTCACACACACCCGATCGCATCCACTCACACACACCCGATCGCATACACTCACACACACACCCGATCGCATACACTCACACACACACCCGATCGCATACACTCACACACACACCCGATCGCATACACTCACACACACACCCGATCGCATACACTCACACACACACCCGATCGCATACACTCACACACACACCCGATCGCATACACTCACACACACCCGATCGCATACACTCACACACACAGACACTGACGATATTGCACATACGCGCTGATACTCACAACATCCGGGGATATCACATGCTTCTGGCCATGTGATCCTCCGTCAGGTCCTGGAAGCTCACAACAGCACAGTATCGCCGCCGAGAAGCAAGCGATATCCCAGGATGTTGTGAGTATGTGGATGCGATGTGATGTGTGTATGTGAGTGAGTGTGATCTGATTTGTGTGTGTGTGTGTGTGTGTGTGTGCTGTTATGTTATGTATGTTCTGCAGCTGCAGGACCTTGATGTGATGTGTGTGTGATGTGTGAGAGTGAGTGTGAGCCGGTGTACACTGGTAACTATGATACACATCGGGTAACTAAGGGACCTTAGTTACCCGATGTGTATAATGGTTACCAGCTTTCACGGCCTCCGTGAAGATCCCAGCATCGCAAGGTTATGTCTGGCGCTGCCGGGATCCTGACGGAGCCGGTGTAGAAGCAAGCGATATCCCAGCATGTTGTGAGTGTGTGGATGTGATGTGTGAGGTGTGTGTGATCTGATGTGTGTACTCACCTGGGAATCGGAGCCCCGTGTCAGTTGGGCCACAGCGAGCGTGCATTGCGTGAGGGGGGCGGGGCCTGCAGAGAGCCGGGGCGAGAGGCCAATCCGTGTGGGGGGGCGGGGCCATGGCGAGCCCAGCGGCCAATCAGCTTTGTGTCACCGTAAGGACACAATTTCGGAGCATGACAGACAGACAGACAGATAGACAGACAGACAGACAGACAGACAGACAGACAGACAGACAGAATAAGGCAATTATATATATAGATGAGCCCACACATAGCTTCCTTACTCGCACACCACATACTCGCCTCGCTCTGCTCTGACCTCTGGTTCACTGACGCTCCGCTCAACACATGTGATGATGGGACGTCAATGCGTCTGTTGTGCATCATGTTGATTAGTGGAATTACAGAGTTAGCAGCCCTTCCTCCACCAATGTGTTCATCCTGAGAATGCAGATAGCGGTGACATTGGATAGCAGTATTAGATGGGCAGCAGGGGAGGGTATGGTGTGGCCTGCAGGCCACTATTTTCGGCCCTTCGGCTGTCTGAGTTTACGGCCTGGACTGGAACAGCCATATGCCGGCGTCACACGGTACGATATATCGTACGATATGTTGTCGGGGTCACGTCGTTAGTGACGCACATCCGGCATCGTTCAAGATATCATACCGTGTGACACCTCCGAACGACTGTGAACGAGCAAAAATACTCACCTTATCGTTGCTCGCTGACACGTTGTTCATTTTCAAAATGTTGCTCCTCCTTCTGTGCTCCGGTTGTTCATCGTTCCCGAAGCAGCACACATCGCTCCGTGTGACACCCCGGGAACGATGAACACAGCTTACCTGCGTCCCGTTGGCAATGCGGAAGGAAGGAGGTGGGCGGGATGTTTACGTCCCGCTCATCTCCGCCCCTCCGCTTCTATTGGCCGGCGGCTGTGTGACATCGCTGTGACGCTGAACGTCCCTCCCCCTTCAGGAAGAGGATGTTCGCCGCCCACAGCGAGGTCGTCCAGCAGGTAAGTACGTGTGACAGGGATAAACGACTTTGTGCGCCACGGGCAACAAATTGCCTGTAACGCACAAACGACGGGGGCGGGTGCGATCGCACGATTTATCATCCCGCGTGACGCCGGCAATAGGGCCAAATTTGGCCAGTGGGCCGCACTTTGCTCAACCCCGATCTAGGGGATTCCGTAGGAGGAAAATTACTTTGTAAGGTCTACATGGTTGTGAGATATACTTTTCTGTGACCCAGCCCAAATTCTTTTTTTTGTAGGGGTGCTTGGCAATTAGAATTTCTCCTTTGCAGCCCCATGATTTCTATGTATTCCCCTGCATCCAACGATAAAATTAGAATTCCCTTGTGTATCAGACATTACAATAATTGTCAGCAGCACATTCCCTTGTGGAAACTGGATATACTAAAACCAATAATGAGACCGTAAGAGAAACACACTAACGATTGTTTGCCTGTACTGTACATTACAGTAGCTTCATGAAGGGGCAGCAAACCAGTGCCAATTAACTATATTAAAGTGAATTTGCTAGCAGGTTTTTGCTAGGTAAAATGAGGACAGCATACTGTAAGAGTTAAAACACAGATTTTAGCCATGTGTGTCTTATTAAGGTATGTGCTGTTGTTTACCTGCAATGATTGTTTTTGCACTAGGAACTTATCATTGCTTAGACTCAGCAGTGAATGAGCCCTACTCCAACATGCACCCTCCTGTGATTAACAGATCACTGTCTATAGACATTGTACATACAGAGCCTGGTGGGGGCGGGGTTAGATTTTTTTTTTAGCACTACTACATGCTAAATCTAAAAGGTTTGTGTCTGAACCACTGCACCCAGTAAACTACGTGATACATCTTTGGAATCAGGGTATATGCCTCTACATTATACTGTTTTCAGATGAGGTAGCAAAAACTTGGCGACAAATTTCTTTTAAAAAGCAGAATTAATGGGCCTTGGCAGGAATTTGCATTTGAGATGAACTTTAATATACTTATACATGCCCATAGGCAGTAATTAAAGGATAACACTCTAAAGGGGGCTTTACATGCTACGATATCGTTAATGAATTATCGTCGGGGTCACGTTGTTAGTGACGCACATCCGGCGTCATTAACGATATCACAGTGTGTGACACTTACCAGCGACCTTAAGCGACCTCAAAAATGGTGAAAATTGTTCACCATGGAGAGGTCATCCCAAAACCAAAAATCGGTAATGGTTGATTATCGATGTGGTTCGTCTCTCCTGCGGCAGCACACATCGCTGTGTGTGACACCGCAGGAGCGAGGAACATCTCCTTACCTGCCGCCAGCCACAATGCGGAAGGAGGTGGGCAGGATGTTACGTCCCGCTCATCTCCGCCCCTCCGCTTTGCTTGGCCGGCCGCTTAGTGACATCCCGGTGACGTCGCTGTGATGCCAAAAGTCCCTCCCCCTTGAGGGAGGGATTGTTCGGCGGTCACAGCGACGCCGCCGACCAGGTAAGTGCGTGTGACACTGCCGTAGCGATAATGTTCGCTGCGGCATCATACGATATCGCATCCACGATGGGGGCGGGTGCTTACACGCTCGATATCGCTAGCAATTGCTAGCGATGTCGTAGCGTGTAAAGCCCGCTTAAGACTGTGTTCACATTTTCATCATGATTCCCATTTATAACTTCAATGACATCCATTGACTTATAACGGAGTCTCTCGTTTTGTCAAGAAAAATAGGGATGCATGCAGCACTACTATTTCAGTCAAGTGTAACAGAATCTGCTACAGAGGTTCCACCTCAGGTGTGAACAGAGCCTAAGGCTTTATTAACACCACTGTCATGATGTAAGATCCAAAGATAATCTTCACCTTTTCTCAGCACGTCGTCTGTGCTCATATATACGCAGCTGTTGGAGTTGTTTTTCTTACATGCTCGGTTATGTCCCTCAGCTATACAGACTTTACAGGGAACCGTGTTGTGTACTTTTGACCACTATTCAACTTAAATAGGGGGCAAATGACCAATTGTGAACCGTGAGGGTCCCAGTAATGAGAGTTCAAAAACAGCTGGTTTTACTACTCTGTTGGCGTAACTCCCATTCATTTTTATAGGAGTTGCACAAATTGTGTATCCAGCTGCGATCAGCTGTTTTTCTAACTCTGCCTCTGACGGCGATGACCATCTTGGCCATGAAGAGCATCGGTTGTTTTAACACCTAGGAGTAGATCTTCGATCATAGAGAATGAGAAAGGAATAGAAACACTAGGTCCCCACCCTACTGAAGGCTAGCTGGCTTAGTATAGGCGCTTATTTACACATCGGACATATACCATCCAAAATCCTCAGAGCAACAGCAAAGGGAATGAGATCTCAAAAATTTTATCCGCATGTTGGATATATCTTCTGTGCTCAAATTAACCTACTAGTCCTTTTGTAAATTGAAAAGCTCATGAGTCCGAGTATATTCATTTAGCCTGAGAGCTGCAACTCATACTGAGCAGTGTGAGATCTCAGCAGCAGGAGGAGGGACCCTGAGGAGCTGTCAATCAGGCATGCTGCAATAATACCCCACTACCATGAAAGTGCCTGATGGAGAGGCCGCCATTCACATCACATGCAGAAAACTATAGATTCGGATGATTTCAATGTTCTGGGGGTCTTAATTTTTCTTGATTGTCTAAAATATCTTGAAATCATTAGAGGTGTAAAAGGGTTTTGCGGGCTCAACATCAATTTCTGTAGTAAGTTTATCTCTCTATCAGAATATATTTTTTTCCACATAGAGCGGGCATGTGTATGTAATTTGCTTGTGGTCAGTGCCGTCTAGTAAATGGTCCAGCTTTTCACAATGCTCTGTTGAGAGAAGCCGTTAAGAAGCTAATCAGCACGGCCCCACAACTATGCAAATTGCATATTCGCAGAATTTGGTAATTTGGAGTCACATAAATTTATGCTGATCCTGGAAAATCTTTAAAATTGAATTTACTATGACGTGATATTTAGGACTCTTCTCAATTCATTGGTATTCGGACTTCCTTATTTATTCATTAAAGGAACAAACCACCAGGATTTTGCTATATGAAGTAGGGACAGTGCCATACTGGCACTCAGATGCTGAATCCAGGCATACCTGTTATAGAAAGATCCAAAGCTTGGTTGCTGAAATATCTGTAATCCAAGTTACTGAAATGCACTGCACTTTTGATTTTGATTGATGTGTGCAGCAGTGCAGGCCTTTATTGGGTCCTTGCTGTAAAGTCCTCCTCCAATGTCCTCTCTGACGTGCCCCCTTTTCTCTATTTAAATATCGAGCCGCGCCACCATTGCTGCTGTTGGCGGCGCTTGCGCATTGCAACAGTAATGATATCTTCATTAAAATGGCGCCAGAGTCCATGCATGTGCATACTGTGATCTCCGGCACCATTTTATTATACAGTATATAATATATTATATATAATTATATATAAGAAACTGGAGACGACTATGAGCGACATAAGCGCATGCGTAGATTTTAATTTTTTTTTTATCTGCGCATGCGCCATTGCTCCTCATAGAACTCTTCACAGCGTATTTCATAAACCGGCACTGGAGATCGTGGCACATGCATGCGTGGACTCCGATGCAATTTTAATGAGACATCATTACTGTGGCAATGCGCACGTGCCGCCAACAGCAGCAGTGGCGGCGCGGCACGATATTTAAATAAAGAAGAGCAGCACTCCATGGAGGATGCTGGAGGAGGACTTTACAGCGAGGACCTGACCCACAAAGGCCCGAACTGCTGCACATGTCAATCAAAGGTGCAGGGCATTTCTGCAACTTTGATTAGATATTTCTGCAACCAAGCATCCAATCTTTTTATAGAAAGGTATGCCTGGATCCAGCATCCAAGTGCCAGTATGGCACTGCCTTTTTAGAGCAAGATCCTGGTGGTTGGTTCCCTTTTAAAGAGTTGGTGTGGTCTAAAATGTCCAGTGATAGTCACTCTATCTCACTCTGTGTGACTGCAGACTTGTGAATACTCACATCTCATACACTGTGCACTGTGAGGATTCTCTGGTGTCAGAGCTAGAAACAGTGGTTGTGTGGCCGCGAGTATGTGATATGCAGACTCCCAGACAGAATCCAAAAAGAGGGGCGTGGACTTGCTCAATACACTTGCATTGGGAGAGGTGGCGGTAGCTCATCTAATCGGATTTTGGCCAGGAGTTTGCATATTGCATAGAGTGACTGCAGATTTGTCATTTTAGACAGACAACCCCTTTAAAGATAACATGACATCTAACTCATACCAACTGACTCAGAGGCAAAGCAAATATCATTTCTGCTTTGTGGCTTGTCTGAAAAGCTGGTACCCAGCAACTTCTCCCCTCCCTGCTCCTCTTGAGTGACCAGTATCTACCTTACGTGTGTGTGTATAGGGAGAGACCTGTTACTCGAGGGGAGACGCCATCGGAGAACAGCCTCTTGGACTAGCCATGTGAGCAGCATTATCCCTGTTTGGCTATTAAATGAGTTTTTGTCTCAAAATTCTGGAGCATTTTATAGTAAAATATTCCTGGCTGAAATAATACAGGCGGTGTATGATACATGCTGCCCATGGTTGGGACAGCATGAATCCACTTTTAGGTTCCCTTTAATGGGAATCTGTCAGTATGATCAACTCTCCTAATCCATCTACTGTATATTTGTCAGGGCCGGGAGGACTGGTGGGCCCAGGAGGTGGATCCACTGGACCGAGTACCCCACCGGGGGGCAGAGTACACGGCAGCCGGAGCACTGGCGTGGCCGGGACGGTTATAACCGGGTCACTAGGGTCACAGAGTTCTATAGGATACTGCAGGAAACAGGCACAGGTACCCGGTAGCAAAGGACAAACAGTAACAGGAAACAGGACACAGCACAAGGGGACCTGAGCACCTAGCTCTAAAGACAAGCAAAAGGACACGTTGATCAGGCCCCGCCCACATGGAAAGGCAAGTCTCATATACCCAGCACAGCCCCATGTCATTACCTGCATCAGGTGTGCTGGGCCCATAAGACCAGGAGAGTGGGCGCGGCCTGGTCCTATACAGAACCATGAGGCCAATACTCAAAGTCAGACTCCTGAGACCAGGAGCAGGAGTCAGGGGAGCAGGAGCGGGAGCGGCAGCCATGCCTGGTGGACACATGGAGTGGATCAGTGGGTAAGGAGTGGTGCTGGGACACTGGGAGCGTGACAGTACCCCCCCCTCTAAGCCCCCCCCTCCGAGCACAGAACCCCAGGGGCACCCCGGATCGAGACACCGGGCCGGGGCCCAACGCAAAGGCGGGGAAGGACCTCTGACCCCGTACCGCCTTCTTAGCCGCACGGCGCTTAGCCGATCTACCAGCAGTGGCAGCGGGGGCAACGGGAAGAGGAGGACCGACAGAAACAGTACTGACATCGTGGAGAACCGGCCCGGGCGACTCGGACCGGGCACAGGACGGTGACTCATCCCCGGTAGCTGGTGGCATCAGAGTCTCAATCGTCGGGGACGGTGGAACGACGCTGGGGTGCGTCATCACTTCCGGTTCCGGTGGCACCACAGGCACAAGTGCCAGGATCTGTGGTACAACGCTGGACTGCGTCATTTTCTCCTGTTCTTGTGACATGATAGGATCAGGTGCCAGGGGCTGAGGGACGGGCTGAAGACAGGTATCATGGCACGAGGGACTCCAGCGAGAGATTGCGCCGGAGCGCCAACTGATGTCAGGATCATGGAGTTTAAGCCAGGGCAGACCCAGCAGGAGCTCAGGAGCCATTCTCGGGATGACATAAAACGCAATAGTCTCAGTGTGCAGGGTACCAATACAAAGTCTCACGGGTTCGGTGGTGTACCGGACAGGTTCGTATAATTGTTTTCCGTCCACGGAGGCGAACCAGAGGGGTTTTGCAAGCGGGATGACCGGCATCCGATAACGGTCCACGGTAGCTTGTTGGATGAAATTACCCGCTGCTCCCGAATCAATGTGAGCCTCTGCCGTGAACTGGGTCTTCTCGGTCGTGACCTGGACAGTCTGTGTAACCGGGACTGACGGGATTCCGGTACCAAGGGTGGCGGTTCCCACCATCCCTTGGACTTGGGGTCTTCCTGGCCTCTCAGGGCAAGAGCGGAGCAGATGTGAACCGCTTCCACAATAGAAGCACAGGCCCCGGGCGAGTCGCTCTGCACGACGTTGCTCGGCTTGGCTCAGCCGGTCTATTTGCATTGGCTCAGGAGTGGAGTCGCAGAACGGCAGTGGCGGGGGAACGGTAGACCTCTGCGGGACAAAGGCGTGACGGACTGGTCGCTTTTCCCGGGATACCTCCTTGGTTCGTTCCTGAAAACGGAGATCAATCCGGGTGGCTAGTGATACCAAAGCATCCAAGGTACGGGGAACATCACGACCGGCTAATTCGTCCTTAATGCGACCGGAGAGCCCCTCCCAGAAGGCGGCAGTCAAGGCCTCATTGTTCCAGCCTAGCTCGGAGGCAAGCGTGCGGAACTGAACGGCGTATTGGCCGACGGTCAGGGTCCCTTGGCGTAGCCGGAGGAGCGAGGAGGTAACCGCGGTACTGCGTCCCGGTTCATCGAAGGTACTTCGGAAAGCCTGCAGGAATTCCCGGATGTCGGTCGTCACCGGATCCTCGTTCTCCCACAACGGATTTATCCAGGCCAACGCCTCGCCTTCCAGGTGCGACATCACAAAGGCTATCTTGGCTTGGTCGGAAGCGAAGAGGTGCGGGAGTAATTTGAAGTGCAGCGAGCACTGGTTCAAAAACCCCCGGCAGTTCTTGGGGTCCCCGGCATACCGAGGCGGAGCAGCGAGGCGAAGTTGCGAGGCTGCAGAGACAACAGGTTCAGACGTAGAGACTGGTTGCTGCGTGGACTCAGATGAGACGGCTGTCTGTAGCGTATATAACCGGTGGTCCACGGACGCCAGGAATTTCAGCATCCGGCTCAGGGTTTCACGCTGTTGTGCCAGCTCTTGGCGCAGCTCAGCCAGCTCTGATGTTTGTGCTCCAGCGGGATCCATGGCCTGATCAATCTGTCAGGGCCGGGAGGACTGGTGGGCCCAGGAGGTGGATCCACTGGACCGAGTACCCCACCGGGGGGCAGAGTACACGGCAGCCGGAGCACTGGCGTGGCCGGGACGGTTATAACCGGGTCACTAGGGTCACAGAGTTCTATAGGATACTGCAGGAAACAGGCACAGGTACCCGGTAGCAAAGGACAAACAGTAACAGGAAACAGGACACAGCACAAGGGGACCTGAGCACCTAGCTCTAAAGACAAGCAAAAGGACACGTTGATCAGGCCCCGCCCACATGGAAAGGCAAGTCTCATATACCCAGCACAGCCCCATGTCATTACCTGCATCAGGTGTGCTGGGCCCATAAGACCAGGAGAGTGGGCGCGGCCTGGTCCTATACAGAACCATGAGGCCAATACTCAAAGTCAGACTCCTGAGACCAGGAGCAGGAGTCAGGGGAGCAGGAGCGGGAGCGGCAGCCATGCCTGGTGGACACATGGAGTGGATCAGTGGGTAAGGAGTGGTGCTGGGACACTGGGAGCGTGACAATATTGACTTGTAGATCATAGGAAGAGGAATAACATTATACCTTAATATCTGCAATCCGATGTCTTATTCCACAGAAATCCACGTTCTTTTAATATGTATATGAGTTCTTCCAGGATATGGGAAGGATGTTGCATGGAAGGTAACTCCACCTCCAGAACTTATTTTAAATAGAAGGAGGCCATCATACATCACACTGGTGACCATCACACAGCACACTGGTGACTATAACACATAACACTGGTAACCATCACACATCACTGCTCCCTCTAGTTAAAATAATCTCTGGAGGCGGAGTTATCTTCCAGGCAGCATAATAATAATAAAATAAATATGTATTCATTTATATAGCGGTGTTCATTCCAAAGTTCTAAGTTCCCTATCACTATGTCTTTGGAGTGTGGGAGGAAGTCGGAGAACCCGGAGGAAACCCACACAAACACGGGGAGAACATACAAACTCCTTGCAGATGGTGTCCTTGGTGGGATTTGAATCCAGGACCCCTGCGCTGCAAGACTGCAGTGCTAACCACTGAGCCACCGTGCCGCCCCGCCAGATAGCCAGGAAGAGCTCATTTACTTAAAACGATGAAAGAAGATTTATCCACAAAAAGGCATCTGATATGAGACAAATAGGTATGGCTTTTTCAGCAGTCTATAACCTGTATGCCCATATTAATAGGTTATATAGGTCAAATGTGGTGACAGATTCCCTTTAAATCAAAAACAGTCCAAGACCAAAACCACATATTCATGTGTAACAACATCATGATAAGTAACCTACATTAGTGATATGTGGATATAATACGTAAAGGAAATCACAAAATAAACTTCAGAACTGAATCTCAAAAACATGTATGAACACAAAAGGAGTACAATATTAAAAATGTAACAAATACAAAGTAAATAATTTTTTAATTCAAAAGACAATACATAATAAAAACATGTAAAAGAGGAACACTTACAAGAGGAAATCAAAAGAAAAATCCTCCTGGCTCAAAATTACATCAATGTGTATACAAATAATGTATACCAATAAAGTAAGCGGGAAAACACAAGGTCCTCTTGATAAAGAACATTCAAAACGTACGTTGGGGATTCCCTCCTGTCTTTGCACTTACACTTTACCTTTTAGAGTATCTACAGCTAGTCACCTCCTGCTATGGATGAGCTGCTCAATTGATGCACGGCACCTTGGACATATGATTCGTTTATATTTTTACTTGAGGCAATGAGCTTTATTTATACTCCCTTTCTGAGCATTGTATTTATTTACCTACCTGAGAAAGCAGTAGTATTGGTTATACTTAGCAGTTATGTATTGTACATTTCATATTGGATTTCATCTTTTCAGAGATAAATATTCATATATTGCTTAATTGCTTACTCGGGACCCATCTTATTATTATTTTTGCCCTTTTTGTGTATATGATTACCATCTGATACTGTGACTGCAGGGTTATTGATATGACTTTTTGTGTTCCCTCTTACTTTATTGTTATACACATTGATGTAATTTTGAGCCAGGAGCATTTTTCCTTGGATTTCCTCTTTGTTCCTCTTTTACATGTTTTTATATTTTGTCTTTTGAATTAATACATATTTACTTTGTTTTTCTTACATTTTTAGTATTGTATTCCTTTGTGTTTATACATTTTTTGAGATTCCCTTTAATTGCCTTCGTAGTGGTGTATCTCCCTGGTTCCAGATCTGTTCATACCTGATGAAAGTATCATTTCATAAACTGTGGAAACTATTCAGGGAAGTCATAATTACTCGTTAATACTGTCATGAATGTTCCATACAATTGTTTTAGGTAAGACTCGCCCATGCTTTTTAATCTGTGGTGACACGCAATACTTCTGTTAGCGCCAAAGTTTGTATCACCTAATTATTTTGTACTCTTAAATGGCCTATATGTCATAACTAGTTGTAACCACATGCTGTAATGGCCATCTAAAATTCTATATTTGTTTTATTATTCTGTCTGGTAGGTTTTTAGGCTACAAAGCTGATTATTACATTTATATTTCCTGTTCTTTTCAGCAGTTATATGAAAATAGGCAGCAATAGGTTATTTCTAATTATGGAGGTGAACTTGTGACATCACATTTTGTTAGTGGACGTCCTGTGTTATTTATTTTTATTTATATTACTCACTTATGTAGTGCTATTAATTCCACAACGCATTACAGGCTTGATCATCACTGTCCCCATTGGGACTCACAATATAAATTCACTATCGCTATGAAACCGGAGAACCAATAGGAAACCCACTCAAAACACAGGAAGAACATACAAACTCCTTGCAGATGTTGTCATTGGTGGGATATCTACTAATCCTGCCTGTGATGATAATGAGAGTGCTGGAAACTAATTTGCTAACTGTCAGCAACTTGATGTGCGGAGGTTGCCATGCTTCTTCCCCGTCCCAGATCTGTCTACTTTGATGGAGCTGGACGAAAATGTGAGACTACCAAAAGTTAAAAAAAATTAGAGCAGTCTCGTGTTGCGCCAACATTTTCAACTTATCAAAACTTTATGACGACAGGGTTCTGGTGTAAAAACTTTGATGAGTCGGGCCTATAGTGTGAAACTAGCATTACACCAGTATGAAAAACATAAGGTTTCACATTCATTTTTTAATGTACATAGCTATAGAAAGTGTTGAAAAAAATCATATTTATATATATATACTGTATATTTTTTTTTAATTTTTTTTTTACTTTTTTACCTAGTGTAAACAACCGGTCAGTTCTCTATTGGATTCCACCTGGTTGTAGTGACTCTCTACCTAGCCAAACAATATTGCCAAAAAAATGGGTTTCCAGGGAACTAAATAGCTAGCAATGTCGCTCGTGAAGGCACCCGCCCCTGTCGGTTGTGCGTCATGGGCAAATCGCTGCCCGTGGCGCACAATATGGCTAGGACCCATCACACGGACTTATCTGCCTAGCGACGTCGCTGTGGCCGGCGAACCGCCTCCTTTCTAAGGGGGGCGGTTCGTGCGGCGTCACAGCGACGTCACACGGCAGCCGTCCAATCGAAGCGGAGGGGCGGAGAGCAGCCGAAAGAAAGTGACATCAACCTCGTTGCCGGAGGACGCAGGTACGGTGTTGTTCCTCGTTCCTGGGGTGTTACACGTAGCGATGAGTTCTGCCTCAAGAATGACGTACAACCTGCGTCCTGCAACAGCAACGATATTTAGGATCAGAATGACGTGTCAACGATCAACGATTAGGTGAGTAATTTTGATCGTTAGCAGTCGTTCGTATGTTTCACACGCAACAACGTCGCTAACAAGGTCGGATGTGCGTCACGAATTCCGTGACCCCAACGACATCTCGTTAGCAATGTCGTTGCGTGTAAAGCCCCCTTTATTGTCATATATTTGACTGCTGGTGATTTACTCTGAATTTTGGCTTGAAAAAGGCCGTTTTACACCCGAATTGTCACCATGTTTGTACTTTTTTTATATGATGCAACAAAGGAAATATATGAGGATTATCTGCTATTTTGGAAATTCATGTTTTCTGTTAAACAATAGGTCATTTTCTGATCACACATTTGATTTAGGAGGTGCTGCCATATTGGCTGCGCTCATACCATATACAAGAATAGAATAACATATTTACAATCAGAAAATAAAAACAGAGCAGGAAAAAAAAAGATATGTATCAGGAGCCGGGTTTTAGTTAAAAAGCAAGATTATACATTCTCTTTAAGGCTTTCAAAATCCAGAAACTTTCTTGAGAGCCACCTCCTTTACAAGAAAATGGGCCACAGTAGCCTTCTGAGGGTGCCTGTAAATTTTTAATGTAATTCTCTTGTATAGCACGAGGTTTGCCCTATGTGATGAATAGGAGTCATTAGTTCTTGCTGTGTATTTGGTGTTCTCGCTCAGTCATTATAGAGAACTGACAGACACTAATTGTTTCCTTTCGGGTCTACCTATTACTGCATATTCATGTTGCAGTATTGTTGTATTATTTTTTTTAAGAGAAAATGTTTTAAGGCAATTATATTCATTTCTGCAAAGTCAAAAGTTTACATACATTTCATTAGTATTTCGTACCATTGCTCTTTAACTGTATGACTTGGGTGAAACGTTTTGGATCTCCTTCTATAAGCTTCCCACAATATTTGGTAGGAATTTGGGCCCATTCCTCCTGACAGAACTGCTGTAGCTGAGCCATGTTTGTAGGTCGCCTTGCTTGCACCGGCCTTTTCAGCTTTGCCATAAATTTTCAATAGGATTGAGATCAGGGCTTTGTGATGGCCACTCCAAAACATTGACTTTGTTATCCTTAAGCCACTTTGTAACCAGTTTGGCAGTATTCTTTGGGTCATTGTTCATTTGGAAGACAAATTTCCGCCCTAGCTTTAAGTTCCTGGCTGATGTCTTGAGATGTTGCTTCAGTATTGCCACATAACCTTCTTGCCTCACAATGCCATCTATTATATGCTGCCACAACCGTGTTTCACAGTTGGAATGGTGTTCTTAGGCTTCAAAGCTTCTCCCTTTTTCCTCCAAACGTAACAATAGTCATTATGGCCTAGGCCTAACAGTTCAATTTTAGTTTCATCAGACCACAGGACGTCTTCAAAATGTAAGGTTTTTGTTCCTGTGTGCATTTGCAAACATTAATCTGGCTTTTTTATGTTTCTTTTGGAGTAATGGTTTCTTCCTGCCAGTGACCTTTCAGCCCATGTTGATGCAGTACTCGTTTCACAGTGGATAATGACACAATCTTACCAGCTTTTGCCAGCATCCTCACAAGGTCTTTTGCTTTTGTTCTTGTGTTGATATGCATATATCTGACCAAAGCACATTCATCTCTGGTACACAGAACCACTCTCTTTCCTAAGTGGTATGATGGCTGGACATTCCAATCTTGTTTGTACTTGCGCATAATTGTTTGTACAGGTGAAAAAAACCTGGTGACAGACTCTCCTTAAAGGCGTTGTCCCCTATTAAGACAACCCCTTCTGATTTCACATGCTTCCCCCAGGTAAAATAAAAAAGCGGTTCCAGCGGTGCCGCAGTTCACGTTTCCAGGGGTCACTGATGTTTTGACGTCATGCAAGCCATGCATACAATCAGCGTTGGCTTCTGACTAAACGAGCAATCAACAGGAAGTGAGTGCAGTCGCAGAGCTCACTTGCTGTTGATTAACTTGTTTGGTCCAAAGGTGGGGAGAGAGAAGCTGGGGCTTATGTAAAGTCACAACGTCATGTGAGCCCCAGAAACGCGAACCACGGAACCGCTGGAACGGTGCCAGTATGGGAGGTGAGTATAGGCTTTTTTATTTTACCTGGGAGAACATGTGGAATCAGAAGGGGTTATCCCAGTAGTTGACAACCATTTTAAATTCTGTATTCCCCAGTGTAAAATAAAAACAACAGATACTCACTTTCTGCACTGGTGCCATTTTAATGATCACAGCACTGAGAAGGGGCTGACATACCATTGCTGCAACATGGGCCCGAGAAATGAGGGGGCCCCTTTCTACCTCCAATGAAGGTGCAATTGTGCTTTATAATAATATAATAATATTTTTCAGTTATATTGCGCCATTAATTCCACAGCACTTTACATACATCAGCGTCATTGTCTCCATTAGGAGCTCACAATCTAAAGTGCCTATCAGTATGTCTTTGGAGTGTGGAAGGAAACCGGCGTTCCCAGGGGAAACCCACGCACACACTCACGCATTATGATGAGCTAATGAGTACAAAGGGCCCTTTTTTGTGTCAGAATTGAAAATTTTGATAATGACTGATCAATTCTGGCAGAGAAAGAAGCAGATTTCTCTGAGAAGATATATTAAAAAGCTTCTTATTTCCATGCGCACAATTGATTTATAAAATAAAAATGACGGTTACGCTTTAAACAATCATGCACAAGATTGTCTTTTTTATCCCATACGCCTGTCTAAATGTGTATAAAATGTAGTTAAGTGCAATAAAATACCAATGGCGTTTCCACCTGTGAGTGGCGCTACTGCAGTCCTCTCATCCCCATGAAGTGACCCCCGGACATATCTTGCTCATCCTGAGCCCCCTGCTGCATGCAGCAAGACGCTGAGGATGAGCAGAGGATACATCATTGTGGGGGCAGAGATGATCTGCTCATCCTTCTCCCCCCCATCTAGGGATCTTCCCCCTGGACCTACGCTTCTGTTATAAACAACCCCATGCCCATGTGGTCTTAGAAAAAGAATGTTTATTCTTAAGCGAGCTGCATTTTGATCACCCCCCCTCCATCACGTGACAAATACCTGAAAGGAGTCCGTACATTCTACCATCTACCCTTATTTTTAGTGCATAATCTAGACGCACACAGCTCCGGAAGTGAATCCGCGGCCTGGAAGCAGCGGCCCGCCATGACACGGAGCTTCGGTGAGTACCATCATTTCCACTAACATTTTTATTACTGGATTCTGGTTCCCATAGACTTATATGGGTACTGGATTCTGGATCGGAACCGGATTTTTAAAAAAATTGGCAGGGACCCGCCAGTCCCGGTTTTCTGCCAGTCCGCCCATCTCTAGCCAGGACCCCTCGACTTGCTAATAAAATATAGAATAGATGATAAAAATATCTAAATCTATTTTTCAAATGTTACAAACCCATAGGAACTATGGTTCTTTATGAGGAGATAAAGATGGAATGTGACAAGAATGAACGGAAGCACATAAGACGAGATTGCCTTGTATCTAGCTTTACTCGTGTCTGTGACTACATCCGCTATGTGTCTACAGGTCACCATATAACATTGTCAGTTTATCTCTTCCAAAAGCCATATTCCTCTTTTTCCCTGAAGCTCAGACTGAACCTTACACCTAAGCTGCAATTATGTGATGATGAGGTGAAGCTATTTTAATCCTGTGGATCAGACATGAGAAAACCCACGCATGCTCGCCAAATGGCAAGTGTGACAAAAACGCCGGAAGAAAAGGCATCATCTGAGGAAAGAGAGAGCTCAGAATGACAGATGCAAATTGGAGAGGTGTGACTCGGAGGAAAAAGAAAAGATGATGTCATTCTTGGAAACGCTCGAGGCGCACTGACTATGGATCGGCAGCAGGTGGCGATAGAGAGAAGGCATTATTTCAGTGGATCAGGGTGGAGGGACATTTAAATTGTTCTGTACATGATAAATGCAATTAAGAAGCCAAATGTCAAGAATGTTCTGGACAACAATACATCGATTTTTATCGGAAATGTGCGACGTCATAAATCATACTAAAGAGTTCAGCAGTACACTGTGGGTGCCAGGATATATGCAAACATTGAATGTATGAATTTTAAACTGCATTACTGTCTTGTAGACTATACTAATAAAATTTAGATAATTTGCTCATAAAATGGTCAATTTGCTAAGCCCACCAGCACTTTATAAATATGTTTCTATTAAACAATAATTCACAAGATAAAAGAATACATGCTGAAAACAGACCTCCAACTCATATACAGTATTTATAGCACATACCCACTGCTTGGATATAAAAATCAAATCACCTGACTAATATTGTAGGTACTTGTCACAAGGGACTAAAGGGTGCTTTACACACTATGACATCGCTAACGATATATCCTCGGGGTAACGTCGTTAGTGACGCACATCCGGCGCCGTTAGCGACATCGCAGCGTGTGACATCAATGAGCGACGATCAACGAGTGCAAAAACGTGAAAAATCATTGCTCATTGACACGTCGTTAATTTCCTTAATATCGTTGCTGCTGCAGGTACGATGTTGTTCGTCAGTCCTGCGGCATCACACATCGCTATGTGTGACACCGCAGGAACGACGAACATCTCCTTACCTGCGTCCGCCGGCAATGAGGAAGCAAGGAGATGGGCAGCATGTTCCAGCCGCTCATCTCCGCCTCTCCTCTGCTATTGGACGGCTGCCGTGTGACGCCGCACGAACTGCCCCCTTAGCAAGGAGGCGGTTCGCCGGCCAGAGCGACGTCGCAGGGAAGGTAAGTCCGTGTGACGGGTGTTAGCGATGTTGTGCAGCAATTTGCCCGTGTCACATCCGACGGGGGCGGGTACGCTCGCTAGCGATATCGGTACCGATATGACAGCCTGTAAAGTACCCTTAAGGGGATAGCTGGAAACCGGAGCCCATAAGTTGACTAGAGGGCCCTGAGCTATCCCTATTCTCAGAGATACCCCTCATGGTGAGGATATCTGAGCCTCCATCCTGGCCCTGCACCTGATCAGACCTGATCTTATACCCCCTCCCCCACAGGGGCGAGGACAGGAGTGTGATTTTACCCACAGAAATAGACAAAACAGTAGAAACCAAAATTCTGTCACACAACATGTGACTCGCCCACCCCAGGGCTTTGGAACACTCGGTGTCAGGCCAGACTAGTCCGGGGGGTAGTCAGTGGTGGTGGGGCCTGACTCCGTGACCCTGGCGGGGTCAACTAATATGACGGCTGTGTTGGGGGTGATTATTAAAGTTTGTATTCGTGACGCCACCTGTGGTTTGTGGCTATTAAGCCGCCGCTGCTGTATGGGGCCTTCGGGGCTGTTGGAATGGCAGCTTGGATGGTCCTGCTCCCCACAGGTGGAGCGGTACCCCGGGGCAACCGTTGGTGCCTATTAAAGTCTATGAGGGTGTTGTAGATGGTGCAGTGCAGGCAAAATAATGGAGGCAACACCAGGGGGTGCAGTTTCAAGGTTTTACTCACTGGTTCATGGATGTCGCGAACTGGTCGCCCACTGGTGTGCTGGGATCCCCTGTCAGGGACCTCCGCCGATCCCGGGTAGCTGTGGGAGTAAAAGCCGGTGCACCCTTCTGTTGTGTCTCTTCCCTCGGCTGTCTTCAAAGCCTTGACTTTTCTGGATAAACCTGTCTTGGCCGCCACTATAGGTTCTGGACAAGAAGGCTTGCCTGGATGAAACTCTGCCCTCTTCCCAGGGGTTCTACAGTGGGATGTGGCCCGGGGCGCTTGCAACCACCCTGGGCCTCGGTGTTCACTTTTGGAAAATGACTTCTCTTCCTCCAGTTTCTAGGGACCGTCCCCTGTATGCAGCCTGATCCCTCCACCCGATGACTTAGTGGAACAGGCCACAAGCTTGAAAGCCTTGCAGTGGCCCTGGAATCCTTTCTGTAGTTCACTGCTGTGGTGTCACCTGGGCTTAACCGGACCCCAGGGTCTCCACCAGGAAGCTTCACTTTCTCTTGCTGTTCTGAGGTTTCAACCTCTCTCTCTCTGTTTCACTCCTCACTCCTCTCCTCTCTCAGACTATCTTCAGACTACTCTGCCTCACGCATACTGACTACTGAACTTCCTGTCTCTGCTCTACTCTCTGCTGGCTCCTCCCACACTCCCAGTTGCTAGCCCCCATCCTATGGGAGAAGGGATGGGTCTTACGGACCCCCAGCATGCAGCATGGGGGGGTAGCTGCCACTATCCCCGGTCCCTGTGTGTGCCTAACAATGGGCGTAGTGTGAATTTGCCTATAGACCGGCGTTTACTCCTTTCCTTACCCAGGATGGGACATCACACCTCTGGATGAGGTGCAATGTCTCTGTGGCAACGGAAGCCTCAGGGGCGCCACACATGCACACACTGAGGTATAAGACAAGAAGAGATTGGGAGGAAAAAAGAGCAGGGAGGAAACAGCAACATGACAGGTAACTCCAAAACAACACCAAACACAAAGCACTACTTTTTCTCCAGGAAGTCTGGGACACCACAACTCACAGACCAACACAGCATGAACTATAGTTGGCGTAGGTAGATTTCTTCCAGCCTAAAAATGAGAGGAGCAGAAGTGATTGGCTTCCTTACATCATCTGATTAAAGAGCCTAACGAGCAGGCTAGCAGAAGTTAACTCTTGCTGGCCTGTCTATGAGCAGACAGCAGGTGGATGCCAGGATCTGCCTGAGTTGATCAGAAATACTGGAGAAACCATTGGATGCAGTGCTAGACTCTGTAATGTGAACAGAGCCTGACACCGCTATGACTGTTGGCGAGTTTTGTGCAACACTCCATGCGACAGTACCCCTGATGTTGCTAAAACAGCTCTGACCTGTTAAAAAGGTATTCCAATACTAAGACGTTATTATCACCTATTCAGTGGTATAACATGAATCTTGTGGACCTGAGTGCAAAATGTCTGACAGGATCCCCAATGATCACAGAGCTTCTCATATGGGCTAAAGCCACCTCCTAGCCTCCAAAGCCCAAGTGCAATTGTAACTTCTGCACCAACTATGGTTATGCCCCTGCATCTATACACAAAGTAGGTGATAACTTTCAGATTGGTGGGGATCTTACTGCTGAAACACATGCTATATCTGTGGCAGTTCCATATAAAATTAAGGTAGGAGCATAGGCACTGCTGCTCCATTCATGCGATCGCTGGGAGGGCGTCTCAACAGTCTGTATTGCTCATCCATCTTGCTCAATAAAAGCCAAACTGCCCGGTCACCAAAGGATCAAAGTTCATTTGCCTATTGAAAACTGTGGAGATGAGGAGAAAGAAGCAGAGTGTCACAGAGATAGAGGCAGAGAAACACACAGATGGTAGTGTTGCTTTCTAGTAAGAGTTTTTTTTCACCCCAGAGATGGAATCACATCTACACTACCTGTCTTTAAGGCTATGTGCGCACGTTGCGTAAATTCATGCAGTTACGCTGCGCTTTGTAGCGCAGCGTAACTGCATGCATCCTGCGTACCCTGGACAGTCTATGGAGATTGTGCAGGGGCCGTGCGCACGTGGCGTTTTAGAGCGCAGCGATTCGGCTACTGCCGAAGCGCTGCGCAAAAAGAAGTGACATGTCACTTCTTCCGTGCGCTTTGCCGGCAGCCCCTGCTCTGTCTATGGCAGGAGCTGCAGGCAGAGCGCACGTTCTCGCCGGCACCATGCGCTTCAGAACGGAGCTTTTCAGCTGCGCTCTGAAGCGCACCTTTTACGGTACTGGGCTAGTACGCAACGTGCGCACATACCCTAATGCTGCGTCCCTGCACTCCTTGCTCTCCTGCAGGGACACGCTCTGACTCACCGGCACGGTCGGGTCCTTCTACACTGCCAGATGTCCCTGTCACTCCTTCATGTGGGCTTCTCCTACTCCCGCCTCCCGGAATCTGTGCGCGCTTCACAGGACCTTGGGGAGCGCTCTTAAGGAGTGCACGCACATTGCTGCCTGTCCCTCTCTTAAAGGGCCAGCGCGCCACTCCTAGGAAGTGCCTCTCAGCCTATCGAGAGGCACTGGGTGTTTAAGGTTCCTGTTAGTCAGTTGAGTTCTGTCTAGTCAGTTGTCAGGTACCCGTCTAGCCTGTACCTAGTCCCAGTCCGTTCTACCTGTTGGCACCTGGTTCCAGCCTGTGCTGCCTGTACCTGGCTACCAGACCATACTGCCTGTTGGCACCTGGTGCCAGTGCTGTCCTGCGCATAACTGGCTACCAGATCATCCTGCCTGTTGGCACTTGGTTCCAGTCCTGACCTGCACATAGCTGGCTACCAGCCCGTCCTGCCTGTTGGCACCTGGTTCCAGTTCTGTCCCGCACGTACCTGCTGCTTGTCCATCCTGCCTTGTTGGTACTAGTATAAAGCTCCGGCACTCCTTAGAAGAAATAGGCAAAAAGTCTCGGGTGGTGCTGAATACGTTTTTTATTAAATCAAGAATGAAGTCTGTCCCATATAACGTTTCGGTCTACATCAGACCTTTATCAAGGGATCTATCAGACTAAGTACTGTAGAAATGAATATGCACCAACGGACAATAAGCGTAATCATCAGTTGCGTCTGACAGTAGGATAGGATACGTCCGGAGAGGGATAGTGGATATGTAGCCGGCATTGGACCGGATCCGGTTTACCCACATCCACCAGGACACAGGCACGGTCCAATGCCGGCTACATGTCCACTATCCCTCTCCGGACGTATCCTATCCTACTGTCAGACGCAACTGATGTTTACGCTTATTGTCCGTTGGTGCATATTCATTTCTACAGTACTTAGTCTGATAGATCCCTTGATAAAGGTCTGATGTAGACCGAAACGTTATATGGGACAGACTTCATTCTTGATTTAATAAAAAACGTATTCAGCACCACCCGAGACTTTTTGCCTATTTCTTCTAAGGAGTGCCGGAGTTTTATATATGTTTCTGAGAATTATTTTTCTCCAGAGCACCCGACTAGATAGTGAGCCAGGCTTATTTTTTCTATTGTTGGTACTAGTGACTTTGCCTGTCTATCCTGCCCTGCTGTTGCAAGAGACTATGCATGTTTGTCCTGGCCCTGCCATCTGCCTTGCTAGTGACTTTGCCTGTCTGTCCTGCCCGGTTTGTGCTAGAGACTCTGCCTGTGTTGTCTACCTTGAGCCACCCTGCTGGTCCCTGTCTGCACTTGAGACTCAGTCCTGTTTGCTCCTGTGTCCTCCCCTGTGTCCTGGGGGTCAGCGGCCACAGTCCCGGTCCGCTACCCCATTTTAGGGTAGGCCCGGAGTCTCCCTGTGGTCCAGTGGGTCAACTTTTAGTTCGCCGCAGCACCATACCCAGCGCATTACACTGTCACATTCCCTCCATGATGCTGCACCTAACTGGTTTAAGCTACAATTGAAAGCAATAACGGAACAGGGAGCTGTCCGCTCACTCTTCCATCTGAGCTCCGATAGTTTGATGATGTCACTACATTGGCCTGCTCAGCAGGGCTTTATGGGGGCAAATTATACTGTTTGTAGGGTTGTATAGGGGCATTGTACTATTTGGAGGGTTATATGGGGACGTTATAATGTTTGGAGTACTATGAGGGGCCATTGTACTATTTAGAGGGCTATGTGGGAGCCATTATAGTGTTTGCAAGTCTATGTGGGGGGCAATTATACTTTATGTGAAGTGTCTCGTGATCTGAACCCAATTAAACATCTATGGGTAATTATGAGACAAACTGAACATCACTCTCCATCCAGCATCCAGGCTATAAAAGAGGTAATTCTTGAAAAATATAAAAATATAAATGTTGCAATATGTCACCAACTTGTTCATTCCATGTCTAGTAGACTTGGTGCAGGCCATAGAAAATACTAAATGTAATAGTGTTGATGCAGGGATATTCATTTTTGCATCAAATCATTTCAGTAAAATGGAAGATTTTGTAATGAAAGTTACAGTATATCACAAAAGTGAGTACACCCCTGACATTTTTGTAGATATTTTATTATATCTCTTCATGTTGTCCCACTTAAGATTTGACACTTTGATACAATATAAAGTAGTCAGTGTCCAGCTTATATAACAGTGTCAATGTTCTGTACCCTCTAAATAACTTAACACACAGCTATTAACGTCAATACCGCTGGCAACAAAGTTGAGTACACCCCTAAGTGAAAATGGTGAAATTGTGCTGAAAGTGTCACTATTTTTTGTGTGGCCACCATTATTTTCCAGCACTGTTTTAACTCTCTTGGGCATGGAGTTCACTAGAGCTTCACAGGAGCCGCTGGATCCTCTTCCATCCTCCATGATGACATCACGAAGCTGGTGCATGTTAGAGACCTTGTGCTCCTCCACCTTCTGTTTGAGGAGGCCCCACAGATGCTCAATAGTGTTTGGGTCTGGAGACATGCTTGGCCGGTCCAGCACCTTCACCCTTAGTTTCTTTATCAAGGTATTGGTCATCTTAGAGATGTGCTCAGGCTTGTTGTCATGTAGTAACACTGCCCTGCAGCCCAGACTATGAAGGGAGGGGATCATGCTTTACTTCAGTATGTCACAGTACATGTTGGCATTCACAGTTGCCTCAATGAATTCTAGCTGCCCACAGCTGTTACTACTCATGAAGCCCCAAACCAGAACACTCCCACCACCATGCCTGACTATGTAGGCAAGACACACTTGTGTTTGTACTTCTCACCTCATTGCTACCACAAACACTTGACATCACCTGAGCCAAATAAGTTTATCTTGGTCTCATCAGACCACAAGACACGGTTCCAGTAATCCATGTCCTTAGGCTGTGTGTCAACGCATTGTTTGCGGGCTTTCTTGTGCTCATCTTTAAAAAAGGCTTCCTCCTGGGACTCCAGCCACGCAGACCAATTTGATGCAGTGTAGCCAGAGAACTCACAGGCTGACCCCCACCCCTGCAACCTCTGCAGCAAAGCAGGCAGCACTCAGACATCTATTTTGAAAAGACGACCTCTGGATATGACGCCGTGCTCTCAACCTCTCAACTTCTTTGATCGACCATGGCGAGACCTGTGCTAAGTGGAATATGTCTTGCTAAAGCGCTGTATGGTCTTAGCCACCGTGCTGCAGCTCCAGTTCCGGGTGTTGGCAATCTTCTTATAACCTAGGACATCTTATGTAAAGCAACAATTCTTTTTTCGGATCTTCAGAGAATTCTTTACTATGAGGAGCCATGCTGAACTTCCAGTGACCAGTATGAGAGAGTGTGTGAGCGATAACACCAAATGTAACACCTCTGTTCCCCATTCACTCCTGAGACCTCGTAACATTAATGAGTCACATGACATCGAGGAGGGTAAAAAGTTAATTGGGCACAATTTGGCCATTTTCACTAAGGAGTGTACTCACTTTTGTTGCCAGCAGCTTAGGCATTAATAGCTGTGTGTTGAGTTATATAGAGAGCACACCAAATTTACACTGTTATACAAACTGTACACTGATTACTTCACATTGCATCAAAGTGTCATATATTTAGTGTTCTCCCATGAAAAGATATAATAAAGTATTAACAAAAATGTGTGGCGTGTACTCACTTTTGAGGCACACGTATATTATTAACCTTATTTTATGTTATGGGTTAAAATAATTCTATGAAATTCAGTCTTGTAAACATTTTACAAATCGTTCTTGTTTTCAGTGAGATATATTGATTAAACGTGTACCTTTCTCTCTCTGTATGAAGAAAGGAATATATATATATATATATATATATACTGTATATATATTTCATAAACATACATTTCTTCATTGTGTCCTGAAGGGAACACTTTAACCTTGCATATAGATCTAGCATTTAATGGCTAATTTGTCCTTTCTTACCTACTAAGCTATGTTTGTACAGTGTGTCTTTTACCATTTACGTCTGCTGTGGGTCATCAGGGTTATTAACACAATAGACGTTTCCGTCATGCTCTGCCAAGTCACTCGGCTTCAAATGACTATAATTGTCTCAAATATAGAAGTCTTAGATGTTGAGAAGGAGATGAAAAATACAACAATGCTAAATAGTCAGGTCATTTATGAATGCGGGCACATAGCTTGTAACATTATGTGAGCTAGTCAGGATTCTTGAGAAAAAAAAAAATATTGATTTAACAGGAGGGGTACATTTTATTTTCATTAGTCTTTGAAGCTCCTTAAAGGGAACCTGTCACCAGATGTTCATAATACTCACCTAATGGTCGGATGGGCGTCTCCGTTCTCTGGGTCCGCGCCACCTCTTTCGGTCATCTTTGTCCTCCTTCTGAAGCTAGTGTAGATGACACGTTCTACGTCATCTACACTAGCCGACAGTGAGGTCCAGCACAAGCGCACTTTGAGCTGCCCTGTGTTACGTCACCGCCAGAGTCTGCTCCAGCGACTTCTGCTCCGATCGCCAGGCGACGGCGTGCCTGCCGTGGATGGTGCTGGTGATGGGAGAGGAGTCGATGCCAGCGGCACCGGTGGGCGCAGGCTCCGATCATCCACTGGGCTCATAGGCAGATTATGAGGGCAATCTGGGCTACCGCCCGGGGCCCGAGGCTCCAGGGGGCCCTTGCTCAGATTGCCCTCATCTATTATCAGCGGTGGTCCGTGAGCGATGTGATTTCTGCTGTGCAGTATCAGTTGCGGAGCGGTAGAAATCCCCTGTGGCCAGGCTAGAATGTATTTGCTGCTGTGAGGTGATCATGTGACCGGAAGGGGCGGTGCTTCCTCGTCCAGTGCAATCACTGATCGGTGTTTACTGTGGCTGGTGGAGGAAGTGAAATAAGTGAGGATCTGCAGCGTGGATCAAGGTGCTTTGTATAGAGGATTATTAGGGTGATAAATGTTAGGTGATGCCTGTTTTGTTTTATTTTTTGTGGAGGGGGGCCCGAGGGAGGTGGGAACGTTTAGGTCCTGCAAAGGAACCTGGTACAATGAACAGTGAATGGCCGCGGGGGGGCGGGGGTGGGGTTGTTTTGTTAAAAAAAAAAATCCTAGTGTGAAAGCAGCCTTAATCAGAGAGAGGTTTTTTTTTTTGGTTAAAAAATCCCCTTTTAGGCTGCTTTCACACTACGTTTTTTTTAACATGCGTCCTGAACGTTTTTTTAATGCAAAAATGGATCCAGTGCAAATGCGTTTTCATTTTAATGCATTTGCAATGGACTCGCGTCAACATGCGTTTGCGTGCGTTATTGTCAGGATCCAGCGACTTGCAGTTTTTTAACATTTTTCAAAAACGCTACTTGTAGCGTTTTTGAGCTGCGTCCAAATACTGCAAATTGCTGGATCCTGACTAAATAGCATGCAAACGCATGTGAACACTGGCATGCTGATGAACAGGATCCTGCTTAGCCAGAAATCAGCCTGGCATGATCACAGTCTCTCTCTTTCTCTATCTCCTCTCTCCTCCCCTCTCTTCTCTCTCTTCTCTTCTCTTTTTTCTTCTCTCCTCTTTTCTCCCCTCCCCTCTCCCCTCCCCTCTCCTCTCCTCCCCTCTCTGCTCTCTGCTCTCTCCTCCCCTCTCTTCTCTCTCCTCTCTTCTCTCTCCTCCCCTCTCTTCTCTCTCCTCTCTCCTCCCCTCTCTTCTCTCTCCTCTCTTCTCTCTCCTCTCCTCTCTCCTCTCTCCTCTCTCCTCTCCTCTCTTCTCTCTCCTCTCCTCCCCTCTCTTCTCTCTCCTCCCCTCTCTGCTCTCACCTCCTCTATTCTCCATTCTTTTCTCTTCTCCTCTCTCCTCTCTTCTCTCTCCTCTCCTCTCTTCTCTCTCCTCTCCTCTCTCTCCTCTCCTCCCCTCTCTTCTCTCTCATCTCCTCCCCTCTCTTCTCTCTCATCTCCTCCCCTCTCTTCTCTCTCCTCTCCTCCCCTCTCTTCTCTCTTTTGCCCCCAGCTGCGTCTGAATTTCCAGTCTGTCACATTCAGTTCCCCTCACTCCCGATCACATGACTTCAATGTCCGCCCATAAAAATTAAGTGGCAGGATCCTGCAAAATAACATTTGCGTTTGCATGCGTTTTTCTTTTCAAAAACAGGATCCACTTTTGCAGCAAAAAAGCGTTCATGAGGCATGTTAAAAAAAACGTAGTGTGAAAGCAACCTTAATCAGAGAGAGAGAGTTTTTTTTGTCTTAAAAAAAGCCTAGTGTGATTAGGCTGCTTTCACACTACGTTTTTTTTAACATGCCTCATGAACGATTTTTTGCTGCAAAAGCGGATCCTGTTTTTGCAAAGAAAAACGCATGTGTTATTTGACAGGATCCTGTCACTTGAAGTTCATGGGCGGGCATTGGAGTCATGTGATCGGGAGTGAGGGGAACTGAACGTGACAGACTGGAAATTCAGACGCAGCTGGGGCAAAAGAGAGAGGAGAAGAGAGACAGAGGAGAGAGAAGAGAGGGGAAGAGAGGGGAGGAGAGGGAAGAGAGCAGAGAGGAGAGGGAAGAGAGGAGAGGGAAGAGAGTAGAGAGGAGATTAGAGGAGGAGAGAGGAGAGAGCAGAGAGGAGGAGAGAGCAGAGAGGAGAGAGGAAAAGAGAGAGAGGAGAGAGAGGAGAGGGGGGAGAAGAGAGGAGAGAGAGAGGAGAGACTGATCACGCCAGGCTTGTTTCTGGCCAAACAGGATCCTGTTTATCAGCATGCCAGCGTTCACATGCGTTTGAGCACTGTTTAGTATTTGGACGCTTTTTAGGTTATAGCTTTGGCAACTATTTTTCAGAAATGATCTGTTTCAGGTGTATGATGATGGACCCGTCACATGACCTGTGTAGGGATGGGGGGGCCCACAGAGCCTGAACAGCCCGGGTCCTGGTTACCCTTAATCCGCCCCTGTCTGGGCTGGGTTATCTTGGGATCTGCAGTACTGCTGGCTGACTGTGGGTGGCATGTGTCTTCCAGCTGAAGTTGCCAGCGTTCAGCTACAGCCAATGGGAAGACACCACACCCTTCTTATTCCCCCTCCTGTCACATGACCACTGCCAGAGATAGTTCTGTACTCCTGGCTCATGTGCGGTTTGTATTTTGATTCCTGTGATTTCTGCGTGTTTCCTGACTACCCTTCTGCCTGCTGTTTTTGTACTTCGCTGCCCGACCCGGATCTGACCACTGCTACGTTTTCTGTTTACGTCTTTGCCTGCCGATTCTGTCCCTGTTCTGCTATTCCTGGATTGACCCTGCCTGACGACTACTCTCATCGGACTGCAGCCTTTCACGGGTAGAGATCTCCAGTACCCTGTGTTATTCCAAATCCCTGTATAGGGGTTAAAGGGTTTCAGGGTTCTGGGGGTCTTGCTTGTGAGGGGCTTCCCCCTAGTCTGTCCATTACAGCCTGTCTGAGTCTGATCCAGGCAGGCGTTACACCCTGGCATGCACGGTGTGTGAGGTTCTTGGTAGCTCAGTAACCCTGGGTCATCATGGTGACTACCGATGGTTACTGTGTCTCGGTGATTGCATTACAGGGACCCTATCACCAGGGAGAGGTAAGCCATTCCTCTCCGTACCTTCTGAATGCTGCGATAGCACTGATTGTAGTATTCAGGAGGTTAAACTGCCGAGAGCCCGGTGTGGGCACTGCTCCTGGCAGTGAGAGCCGGGTATCGGCTCTAACATCAGCCGGAGACCCGGCGGCAATCGCGGGAGTACAGCGCCTGAACCCCCGTGATCGTCATGACTAAAAAAAACACAAAAAGATACAAGAAAACACAAGTGAAATAATGCACAAACAATAAAAAAATGCGCTTTTTTCCCTGCCAAAACATGCTTTTTTGTTTGCAGAAAAGGAGCACAGAAGCATAGTGAGCACATAGCCTTACTGTATATGTTTGATATGTTATGTGCTTTCTTTCTGGCATTCAGTGGAATCATTACCACCAATGGTCAGTATGGTTTACAGTGGGTACGGAAAGTATTCACTCTTTGTTTCATTGCAGCCATTTGGTAAATTCAAAAAAGTTCATTTTTTTCTCATTAATGTACACTCTGCACCCCATCAGAAAAAAAAAACAAATGTAGAAATTTTTGCAAATTTATTAAACAAGAAAAACTGAAATATAACATGGTCATAAGTATTCAGACCCTTTGCTCAATATAGAGTAGAAGCATCCTTTTAAACTAGTACAGCCATGAGCCTTCTTGGGAATGATGTGTGACGCCCTGGCAAAACCAGGTAGTCACACAGTATAGGCATAACACCTATCCCACACAGGGTTAAATCAGCCGACAAAATCCTAGTCACCCCCTCAGGGAAGGACAGACACACCAGTGGGCAGGACCAGGCGAAAGGAAAACGCCCACCTAGGGGTCTGGAGAGCCCGGGGCGGGTAAACAGGCAGTTTTTAGTCTGAGGTTCAAGCTGAGCGGAGTGGAGTTTGGAGGTAAAGCTGACAGGTGTCAGGGTCGGAGCCCTGACACATTTGCTAGGTAGCAGACAGTGGTCAGTGCCAGCAGGAGACGGGGAGACGGCTGCTGTAGATCCGGAGTGGACCGGAGCAGGGTTGTAGCCCGCCGGTACCGATACCGGAGAACCGACCCGGAAACCGTGCACAAAAGGGGGTACTTGCACCCTGAAGCCAGGACCGGCACCAACGGCCTAGCTAATTAACCAATTGAGGGCAGGATTTTAGGTCCTGTCCCAACCTAAGTCCCGAAAAGTAAACAACCACCCACCTAGAGGGATAGGGCATCCGCCAGGGCCCGATGGATCCCATGGGTCAGCGTTTGACGGGTACGGCTCCCAACCAAAGGACGGGGAGTGGACTCCTGCATTATACACTGGGAAGTCTATCACAGAAAACACTGAGTGCAAAGGAAAGGGGCATTGACCACCGGCCCGGGTGTGGGACCAGAAATACACACCAGACCGCGGCAGCCGGCAACCATCACCTTGGTTTACCAAAGGATTAGTGTGATTTATTCAACCGTGAGTAACATTTCCGGCCTGACCGGGTGCGCCGGCCCCTGCCGTTACCATCCCCTGCACAGAGACATTGGGCCCCGGGGCATCCATCCCTGCCCACGGAGGGGTTAACATCCAGCTGCTAGCCCATCGCCCCCGGGAGTCCCACAGCAGCAGCGGTGGTGCTACACCTCACCACACACCGTGGGTGGCGTCACAGACAGTTTTCAACAGTACCCGTACAAATACGTCCCTTTTTATTCGAAGTGACCGCGCAACCCCCGGGTCCGGTAGAGTCCCTCAAGCCATACCACAGATCTGGATCCGAGCAGCACCGGCTGCTGGCGTGGGGGCGGCACAGATGCAACAAGTTTTCCACACCTGGATTTGGGAATCCTTTACCATTCTTCCGTGCAGATCCTCTCCAGTTCCATTAGGTTGGATGGTGAACGTTGGTGGACAGCCATTTTCAGGTCTCTCCAGAGATGCTCAATTGGGTTTAGGTCAGGGCTCTGCTGGCCCAGTCAAGAATGGTCACAGAGTTGTTCTGAAGCCACTCCTTTGTTATTTTAGCTGTGTGCTTAGTGTCATCGTCTTGTTGGAAAGTGAACCTTCAGCCAAGTCTGAGGTCCAATGCACTCTGGAAGAGGTTTTCTTCCAGGATATCTCTGTACTTGGCTGTATTCATCTTTCCTTCAATTGCAACCAGTCGTCCTGTCCCTGAAGCTGAAAAACACCCCCATAGCATGATGCTGCCACCACCATGTTTCACTGTAGGGATTGTATTTGGCAGGTGATGAGCAATGCCTGGTTTTCTCCACACATACTGCTTAGAAGTATCACCGAAAAGTTCTATCTTTGTCTAAGCAGACTGTGTAAGCAGTGCTGGCTCCCCTCCTTTTTGCGTTTGTCTCATCAGACCAGAAGAATCTTATTTTTCGTAGTCTGGGAGTCTTTTTTTGCAAACTCTGTGCGGGCTTTCATATGTCTTGCACTTAGGAGAGGTTTCCATTGGGCCACTCTACCATAAAGGCCCGACTGGTGGAGAACTGCAGTGATAGTTGATTATGTGGAACTTTCTCCCATATCCCTACTGGATCTCTGGAGCTCAGCCACAGTGATCTTGGGGTTCTTCTTTACCTTTGTCACCAAGGCTCTTCTCCCACGATTGCTCAGTTTGGCTGGACGACCAGGTCTAGGAAGAGTTCTGATGGTCCCAAGGATTATGGAGGCCACTGTGCTCTTACTAACCTTGAATAGTGCAGAAATTGTATAATGCATAGCAATACCTATAAACTACCCCTAAAGAAAAAACAAATGTAAACGTACTAGACAGTTAACATTTGCAAATATGTACATATTATCACATTCAAAAAGACGAAATAATACACAATTACTAAAGAAAAAATATTAAAATCACCCCACAAAACCTAAAAAAGGATGTTTGATAAATGATGAATCCCACATTTGCATATTGTTATCAGTCACTGAAGTATAGACCATATATGTCCTGGTTGTGAAGTGGTTAAAGGGCCAGTATGCCTTGACCTGGAAGTGACTCTCAGCCATAGCCCATCAGCTATTTAAGGTCCCTTCCCTTTAAGGGAGGTGCCTGGGCAACAAGTTCTATTTGTTGCTGTGACTGGGAATGCGACAGAGCAGGCAGGGACACCAGGCCAATGAATAATTCAACAAGTTTTGTTGAGGCAGGGAGCATAGAACATCCAATATCAATATTGTTCTTTAGAGTCCACACTGAGTCCTCAAAGTTCCGGGGGTGCCACCCGGCAATCCGACGCCAGAGAACATGTAGAAGTAATCCTTGGAAGAAGTCAATGGATCCAACAGATGAGGGACACAACCCAATCTCACGTGACAGCTTCCATAAATCCACACACAGGCGCCAAGGTCTTGCCTCAGCGAAGATCCCAGCTGCTTGAACCTCAGCACACACCCAACCCAACTGACTGATCCACCAAGAGTGTGTTCTCCAGTGCCGGTGGAACCACCCCTGGAGGGGAAAGGGTTCACACCCACTTATGAGTATGTGGCTATATATGGAGAAGTCTCCAGAAGCTCATTGCTCCATTGTGTCCCACAGGCCTGTCTATTGGAGTCACACCCAGCTAAGAAGAACAAAGACAGCCAAGTAACCTACATGTGGCATAGATAATCAGCAAGAGGACAAGAGTAAAGTGCAAAATATACGTAATTTTTATTGAGTACACAACAAGAAAAGATATATAATTAAAATGGTACACTACCAAAAGATCTTAGGGATACATACATATTAGACCCAGACAAGTTCATAATAGCCCATCCAATTAATCAGAGGTTAAATTGTAAATATCTATGTTAAATGGCGGCTGATAAACTGGGAGGGTCCAAAATGATTAATATAGATAATCAAGAGGGGGCTGCTTTTAAGGTTGTGATACACAAGTCAAATCAAACCATGATTTCCCACCATGTATTGGTAGGAAATCATGGTGATCATGCTGGTAGCACCGTGGGGAGGTAGATATTGGTACTAGGCCAATAGGAATAGCACCAAATAATCATATAACACAAGTGTGCAGGATAAGGGGATTCTCTTACCTAAAGTGCTGAAGTGCAGTAAAAGTAGGTACGATGTAACCAGCAAGGACTACAGCAGTCCCAATAAAAATATAAAGGTCTCCCTATAGACGGCCAAAGGTCTCCATCCGACGCGCGTTTCGCGAGGATTCTATAGCTTTATCAAGGTGGGGAACCAAGGTATGTGGCATAGAGTACATGAATACAGGTTGGGAGGGAACCGACACAGTTGCTAGTTCTCAGGTCCCTAAGTGCTGCTGCTAATTACTGCTGTGTTCCTCATTGCTAATGCCGTTCTGTGTTCCAGCCGCTGCTTTATCTACCCACTACAGCCGAGCCTGTTATATTGGGCACTTCTACATCGTACTCTGTTGGCTAGGTCTGCTATAGCAGCCACTGCTACATTTTATCCCAAGGCCAAGTCTGCTATAATGGTTGCTGCGGCATCTATCCTGTCGGCCAAGTCTGCTATACCGACTGCTGCATTGTACCGTATCGGTCAAGTGTGCTATACCGACCGCTGCTGCATCGAACCCTATTGGCCAAGCCTGCTGTACAGGACACTGCTGCATCATTCCACATCATCCGAGCCTGCCGCATCTGCCATCCTGGCTGCACCTACCATATCAGTGACTGTCTTTACTCTGGAGCCGGCTGTAGTAGCACCAGTCTTCCTGAGTGGCACCTGGTTACTACCTGCAGAGCAACACCCTCACCTTTAGAGGCTCTGGTGAAAACCTCATGAGAAACCATAGTCAAGCCCCTCTAAGTTTTTGTGTGCTGTGGCCCAGTGGGACCACCCCAGCTCACAGCCACAAGAATTAAGGGCACGTTACACGCTACGATATATCTAATGATATGTCGTCGGGGTCACATCGTAAGTGACGCACATCCGGCATCGTTTGACATATCGTAGCGTGTGACAGCTAAGAGCGTCTGTGATCGAGCAAAAATACTCACCTTATCGTTGCTCGTTGACACATCGCCCATTTTCTAAAAATCGAACGTCCTTCTGTGCGCTGGTTGTTCATCGTTCCCGAGGCAGCACACATCGCTACGTGTGACACCCCGGGAACGATGAACTGCAGCTTACCTGCGTCCCGCCGGCAATGTGGAAAGAATGAGGTGGGTGGGATGTTTACGTCCCTCTCATCTCCACCCCTCCGCTACTATTGGCTGGCCGCTGTGTGACGTCGCTGTGATGCCGAACGTCCCTCCCCCTTCAGGAAGAGGATGTTCGCCGCCCACAGCAAGGTCGTTTGTAAGGTAAGTACGTGTGACAGGGGTTACCGACTTTGTGCGACACGGGCAAGAAATTGCCCGTGCCGCACAAACAATGGGGGCGGGTGCGATCGCAAATGCGATCGCACGACATATCGACACGTGTAAAGCAGGATTTACAACCCTGAGGCCAAGGATAATCTGCAGCGAGGGTATGTGGCTGTACATTATGTCACTGAATAAAAAAAAAAACAAAAAAACAAAAAGGCAGTGACCACCAGGACATTGACTAAGGGAATTTCACAAATAAGTAATCTTTGGTATTTACTAAGTCCACAAATGTTCTAATGCTTTATCGGCAGACATTGATTTCATCCAGAAATCGACCACCACAAATTCTGTGTTGTGCCAGTCTATGGACTTGGCCTATAAAGAGTAAAATCATTTCATTGTATTCTGACTATGAAAAAACTGTGGGAGTGTAATGGCGGAGAGCGCTTGTACATTGTCAGCTATTTATAATGCATTCTGACATCCTATTTATAGTTCATTGTATGAGGGTGACAGTGTCAAGAGGAAGCACGACATGAGAAGGAAACTTGGAGACCTTCCTTGGCCTGCTATATATGTGAAGCGGTGTGTGTATATATATTACCCTACCTGTTATAGATATGATTGGCAAGAACTCATCCTCAGCACAAAAATACTGTAAATAAATAAAAATAAACCTCCTAATAAGCATTTATGTCTATAAGTGGACCACCTACTACTGCATCCCTATATATGCATCTTTTCTAAGTGTGATGTGTGAAGCCCCACAGGTGTTGTGTCGGTGCATTACCTTCAGGGACTCCACGTGGATGAATAGTCTGGTCACAGGTAAGATGTCTTCTTAGGATTGTCGTGACGCCACTCTCGGTATTGCGGTCAGTAGGGACCGCCACTGCAGATTAAGGGTGCCTGGGGCTGATGGTGGGTGCAGTCAGTTGTAGTGGCCTCCCGAGAGTGAGGCAAGCCCCAGGGCCCTGTGTAGGTGTGTGGCACCACAAGTCGCAGAATGACTCACACGCACAAGCAGAATGTCTTTCAGGGGTTTTACTCACATTAGGTGGCAGGGTGAGTAACCCAGGCGTAGCTGGGATGAACCAGGCTGGAACCAGGAATCCTTCTGGCTGGCTGATGAGGGTGACTACCAACTCGCATTCCTTAGCCCTTTTGTGTTTGTGGTGACCCCGACTTGAAGTCCCTACGGGGGTCACCAGGGAAGTTGCTGCTGCCTGTTCTCCCCTTGTTTTGGCCCGTTTGCTTGTAGCCTGGACCAGGTCACTCCGGCTGCTTGCCTCCTGTGAACTATGGGCCCTCTCTTTGCTACATGGCTGCGGACTCTGTGGTGGTATGGTGTGGGCTTTAAGGGCCCCACACCGGCAGGTTTGGCAGAAGAAAGGTGAATCTATCTCTGCACTGGGACCTGTTATCCTTTGCGGGCCTGGTACCTCCCTGGCAGTCCCCTTACTCTGCCACCCCTTTGCTCTCTCTAGCCTTGGGTGGATTTCGGGTGGCACTACCAGGTGACCGATCTCCCCCGTCAGTAGTCACTGCGCGAACGCTGCTAGACTGCAACAGCTCCAGGGTCTGCTCCTCACGTCTGCTCTCCCTGAGCTGCACACTAAACTGGCTCACTCGTGGGTTCTGCACGTCTGCTCTCTCTAAGCTCCACTTCCCAACTCCTCTCTCCTCAACACTCTGCTTCAGACTGCGCTTGTTCTTCCTTCTTCCTCTTTCCACACTGTGCCTGCCTACGTCGCCTAGCAACCAGGCTCTCCACCACACCCCTTGAGTGGACATGGAGGCCACGCCCCCTCCTGGAAGCTCTCAGGAGTCCTCCCAAAGGTACATGTGTGAGACCTGATTACTATGCGCCTGTGTAGTCACACCTCGGTCAGCCTTCTGGATTACCTGTATTGCACTGCCCCCAGCATGGGTGCAGTACTCAGTGGTGCCTGACCAGGTCAGGGGCGCCACAGATGTACTTGCACCTATGTTTATCTCGTTGGGTGTTCTACTATTCCTATATAAAGATCTCATTTTTGCTGTCAGTAAATTAAAGCGGGCTTTACACGCTACGATATCGTTAATGAATTATCGTCGGGGTCATGATGTTTGTGATGCACATCCGGCGTCATTAACGATATCGCAGTGTGTGACACTTATGAGCGACCTTAACGATCGCAAAAGCGGTCAAAATTTTTTGCCGCGGAGAGGTCGTCCAGAAACAAAAAATCGTTTTCTGCTTATTAGCGATGTTGTTCCTCGTTCCTGCGGCAGCACACATCGCTATGTGTTACACCACAGGAGCAACGAACATCTCCTTACCTGCGTCCACCGGCAATGCAGAAGGAAGGAGGTGGGTGGGATGTTACGTCCCGCTCATCTCCGCCTCTATTGGACTCCTGCTGTGTGACAGCACCTTACAAAGGAGGCGGTTCGCCGGCCAGAGCAACGTCGCAGGGAAGGTAAGTGCGTGTGACGGGGTTAAGCGAGGTTGTGCGGCACGGGCAGCGATTTGTCCGTGTCGCACAAACGACGGGGGCGGGTACGATCACTTGCGATCTTGCTAGCGAGATCGCAGCGTGTGAAGCCCGCTTAACACATTTTTTGCCCAAGATATAAATGTCATTCAATGAGGAGAGAGGAATAAGCCATTGTTAGACAACACTGAGGGGGCTTATATCCTAGAAGAAATAAAAGATTATATGTTTACATTTAAAAGGTTTCTCTGAAAACATAAAATTAAAAGAAATCACATTTTAAATTATTTAACTAGCAAAGAAGAGGCTGCTCATACAGCTGTCCACTTTGTCTTTCTTAACTGGCCCTGGAGATACCAGGGATCCTGAGGTAAGAAGAGGCTGCTCACACTGCTGTCCACCATGTCTGTCTGATCTAATACTGGAGATACTGGGGTGATAGGATAAGAGGAAGCTGCTTACCCTGCTGTCCACTTTGTCTTTCTGATCTAATATTCGAATTATTCGAGATACAAGCAATGTGTGCTGAGGTAGGAAGAGGCTGCTTACACTGCTGTTTAGCCCACGTATTTAATCTAATAATAGAACTACCAGGTATACTGAGTTAAGAAAAGGCAGCTCACTGCTGACTACCTGATCTAATACTGGAGATGCTGGGGTGATAGGATAAGAAGAAACCACTTACCCTGCTGTCCACATTGTCGTTCTGATCCAATATTGGAGATACAAGCAAGGTGCACTGAGGTAAGAAGAGGCTGCTTACACTGCTGTCCACCCCATGTATGTAATCTATTACTGGAACTACCAGGTATGCTGAGGTAAGAAAAGGCGGCTCACACTGCTGTCCAACCTGTGTATCAAAACTAATACTGGAGATTCTAGGTGTGCTTAGGTATGAAGAGGCTGCTCACACTGCTGTCTTCTCTGTTCTTTTAAATATTGAGTGTTGCTGTCATTGGGAGATAACTTATACCATGTACTGTTACTTGGATTTTTTACGCATTTTTTCAGTACATTATATTGTGTCAAAACTGCAACTTTTCCCACAAAAAAAACAAGCCCTCATATGGCTATGTGAACAGGAAAAAAAAACAAATAGCTTCTTGCAAAAAAAAAGGGGAGGAAAAACTAAAGCACAAAAAAAAATTAGTCTTGTCATGAAGGTGTTAAACAAGGCCATCCTCTGTGCGCCAAATAAAAGCAGCATCACTATTTCCTGATCTGATTGCATCTTTTAGGTTTAAGTTATCACAATGAGTTTTTGGTGAGATGTTGATATAGAAAAGTATTTTTGGGATCTTCAAAGCAGGGACCTGCACCAGGAGTTTATCAAAATCTCTTCATCATAAAAAAGCTAAGAAAAAACTCCTTAATTGTACAACAAAGTGAATTTCTCATAGAAATGAATTGGAAGAGAGTTTCTGGGAGTATGTGAAGCAGTTTTTGAGGAGGATTTTGAAGATGATCAATAAAAAAAACCTTAAAAAAAAACTCCTTGTGTGCATATCTTTTTAGTTGAAAGTATTGGGATGTTCCAACACAAAATCTCACCCAGAAAATTACAGACCGGCCGTGAACCATAGTGAATGTTTGTGTAGGGTTTCCATATAACATCCCTATATTGGTGCTTAGGACTACCCTGAAGTTGCAAGTCTTGTGTCCAAATAATCGAGACAGTCCTGGCAAATTCAGGACTGTTGGTGTCGCGGGCGGCGGGACGCTGCGCTCACCACGCTCGGGTCCGGCGCTGCTGCTGCTGCTGCTCGGTGGCTCAAGCGGTGGGCCGGATCCGGGGACTCAAGCGGCGCTCCTCGCCCGTGAGTGAAAGGGGTGTTTTGTTGGTGTTTGGGGTGTCGGTTTGTGACGCCACCCACGGTATGTGGTGAGATTGGGGCACCACCGCTGCTCTGTACGGGGATCCCGGGAGCGGTGACAGGGAGCAGCTGGGATGTTTTCCTCCCCTCCGTGGGTAGGGGGGTTGTGGTAGTCCCGGGGCCCGGAGTGGTTGTCCGTTTGGATGGATTGTGGGGCTTGGCCAGGTGCAGGGTCGCGGGGCAGTGCAGTGCCAGACGGCACGGTGGTACTTACTCAGCCAGTAACGCACACGGAGTCTCTGGTAAAACAAACGGCTGGATGGACGAGTCCCACAGACGGCTGCGACGGTCACTCCTGGTAGGTTGGCGGTAACTGTCAGTCCCTGCACTGGTGTTATGTTCTCGGCCCCGATGGCTTCCCACCGGTAACCCGCTCCCCAGCGGTATGTTTGCCGGAGGAGCCCCTTTTGCCCGCAGGCGCTGGCCCTGGGAACTCTAGCTGTGGCAGTAGCTGTATTTCCCTTCACGGTTGAGCGGTTGCCTTCAGTCGGGTCTTTATTGCTGGGAAACCCCGGAGGTTCCCGTCGCTGATGGATTTGACCGGTTTAACGGCGTATCCAAGCCTGGTCGGGGTCCGTAGGCCCTGCCGAATGGTGCTGGCCTCACTTCGCTCCCCGGTCCGGCACCTATGGGCCACCGCCCGTCCCCGGTCCTTACGGTTGTGCTTCAATCGGCCTCGCCTGCAGACGGTCACCACCGTCTGCCAACCTTGCTGTTTCTGTGCCCGGGCCACGTACCCGGACACGGTCAGACTGCTCCTTTATCACTTCACTCCTTCACTTTCACTGTCCCAACTCTACTCTGTCCTTTCCCGCCTCCAGGACTGTGAAGTCCTCGGTGGGTGGGGCCAACTGCCTGGCTCCACCCCACCTAGTGTGGACATCAGCCCCTGGAGGGAGGCAACAAGGATTTTGTGTGTGCGGCTGATGTGCCTAACCGGGGTGTGGGGTGTGTTGTTGCAGTACCTGTGACGTCCTGACTTGTCCAGGGCGCCACATTGGCAGCAATGAAAATCATATAAACGGTATTTGCAATTACCAACAATGACATAACTATAGAAGAAAAGGCATGGACCTCACATCTAAAAACCACACGTTTATATAATACCGATAAGCTAAAATCTACAGAACTGAACATGAGGTTCTTAGTTGTGCTCCAAAATTGGGGATTTAGGCTATGTGCGCACAGTGCGCTTTTCGTGGCGTTTTTGTGCGTTTTTCGGGTGCGTTTTTGGCCTCAAAGCTGCATGACTTTGCTTCCCCAGCAAAGTCTATGAGTTTTCATTTTTGCTGTCCGCACACAACTTTTTTTTTAAGCTGCGTTTTTGAGCTTGAAAACAAAAATGGACATGTCAATTCTTTCCTGCGTTTTTCTGCGTTTTCCCCCCATGCAATGCATTGGAAAAACGCAGCAAAACGCAGAGATCAAAAACGCAGCAAAACGCAGCCAAAAACGCACCAAATCGCGGTAAAAACGCATGCGCGTTTTTTCGACGCGGGGGCGTTTTTGTGCGTTTTTAGCGGCCAAAAATGCACATAAACGCAGCGTCAAAAAAACGCAGTGTGTGAACTTAGCCTATGGAACAAGCTTGGTGGGTTGAGTTTTAGTGCACAAAAGTTACTGCAGTGAGTTTTGCAAACCAGAGTAATCTGAGCAGACAGAGAGAGAAGAACAGAGAACAGCCAAAGCAAACATGTAATCTCTGTTCTAACAGGCCATATGGCCAGCAGATATGTCTTAAAGCCCGCTTTACACGCTTCAATATATCTCACAATCCGTCGTTGGGGTCAAGTTGTAAGTGACGCACATCCGGCATCGTTTGTGACGTATTTGCGTGTGACATCTACCTGCGATCAGGATTGAACGCAAAACCGTTGATCGCAAACACATCGTATCTTTCTCTAGAATTGAGCGTTTTGTTGCACAAACCTAGTCAATTGTAACGTGTGACATCCCTCATACGATTTTGGTGTCTGAGGCTATGTGCGCAGGTGTGCGCTCTGCACCGCAGCTTAAAAAAGGTCCGCTTCAGAGCGCAGCTGAAAAGCTGCGTTCTGAAGCGCCTCACAATGTCTGTCATTCACTAATCTCTGTCAGTCGATCACTATCTCTGTCCCTCTCTCTCTGTCCATGTCAGTCTATCCTCCTCTCTCATATACTCACCGATCCCCAATCCCCGGCGCTGCACGGCGTTCACACTGCTCCGGCGGCTTTTACTGTTTTGAAAAAGCTGGCCGCCCATTAAACAATCTCGTATTCCCTGCTATCCCCGCCCACCGTCGCCTATGATTGGTTACAGTGCGACACGCCCCCACACTGAGTGACAGGTGTTACACTGCACCCAATCACAGCAGCCAGTGGGCGTGTCTATACTGTGCAGTGAAATAAATAATTAAATAATTTAAAAAAACGGCGTGCGGTTCCCCCCAATTTTAAAACCAGCCAGATAAAGCCATACGGCTGAAGGCTGGTATTCTCAGGATGGGGAGCTCCACGTTATGGGGAGCCCCCCAGCCTAACAATATCAGCCACCAGCCGCCTAGAATTGCCGCATACATTAGATGCGACAGTTCTGGGACTGTACCCGGCTCTTCCCGATTTGCCCTGGTGCGTTGGCAAATCGGGGTAATAAGGAGTTATTGGCAGCCCATAGCTGACAATAAGTCCTAGATTAATCATGTCAGGCGTCTATGAGACACCTTCCATGATTAATCTGTAAATTACAGTAAATAAACACACACACCCGAAAAAACCCTTTATTAGAAATAAAAAACACAAACATATACCCTGGTTAACCACTTTAATCAGCCCAAAAAAGCCCTCCATGTCCGGCGTAATCCAGGATGCTCCAGCGTCGCTTCCAGCGCAGCTGCATGGAGGTGACCGGAGCTGCAGAATACACAGCCGCTCCGGTCACCTCCACGCAGCTAATGAAGGCAATAGCGTGATCAGCTGAGCTGTCACTGAGGTTACCCGCTGTAACTCCCATGGAGTATCAGTGCCAATGCAGTGACCCAGGTTGCTCTGTCCCCGCCACTCTCTGTTGATTGGGTCCCCGTAGCATAGAGCGTTTGGGGCTCGACTGTCCCTTTTGGGGTATCAGTCTCCTTCTCCGTACGGCGGGCAGTGTGGACCCTGTGGGGAGGTAAGTGTCCGAACCCCGATCCTTGTTTGCTGCTGATGCCCCCGGATTATTTGGTTCGGTGAAGTCCGTGAAGGTGCCCTCACCGTGCAGGTGATTATCAAGCCGTGTAGAACTGGCACCTGATCTAGGGCCCTGTGCCCCGTGCGTGCTCCGCTCCCAGCGGTACTTGTCCGTACCCACCCTGGCGACCTCTCTCCTGTGCCCCTGGGTCAAAGTTGCATGGACCCAGCTCGAGCAAGTCCGCACACCTCTCTGTATGCCACGGTTCTTTCTGTCCCCTCCCACCAGGCTGGCTAATCCCTGGACTCGTTCCTAACTCTAGGCGATCACACCGGCACTAAGGGGTTAATCAAGTAAGGGGATGAAGTGGAGAACTAGGATTTTAGTTGTGCTTTGGTGGTATCGGCACTGGTACTCCAGGTCCCAGGGGGTAGGTCCTGCATCCCCAAGAGGATGCAGTTCCTTGTAGTGTCCTGAGTGGCTCAGGGGTGCTACACCAGTATTAGACTTCAACTTAGATACCTGAGTGACTTGCTGCCATGCATTACTCATAAGGCCAATTCTCATCTGCTGCTAAGAACTTTTCTCTTGGAACTTGTTGTACATCTTATGTCATCTGCTGTAACCATTTGCTGCCATTAAGTACACGTTTATACTTGGGTTATTATGACGCCCGGGCCTATCAGGTCGTCACAGGTTATTGTGCAATCTGCCCTCCTGTGCAATATCCACCTCCTGCTTGGTTAGGGTCCCTAACCAATGGTGTTGCCAAAACCAGCTAATCAAAATCCTAGTAACACGCTGCACCACACCCACCAGACACACCAGTGGACGGTCTGAGTGGAATAGGGTCGCCCACTTGGGGGGGTTAGTAAGGGGAGGTCAGGAGTGTCAGGAGTATGCCAGTGTAGTGTTGGAAGGGAAGGAGAGAGGAGGTCAGGAGCTGGGCTCCTTGGAAGTACTAGGTAGCAGACAGTGGTATGGGCCTGGTAGGAACTGGACCCCCGGTCGCAGGGGAGTGTGACAAGGGGCATGGTATTTTCGTGGAGGACAGCCGGCAGCCTTGTACCATCACCGAGATGGGACCAGGGCACGACGGGGTACATGGACCCTAGGTCAGGGAGTAGCTTCAGGCAACTTGACAATTCACCCAACGAGAACGGAGCCTTCAAGATCCGCTCTCCACCTGCTCCAAAATTGGGGTACTAGCGCAACGAGGGGGATAGGACTTTCTACTAAAACGCTCCAGGAAATCCCAAGTGTGAACCCTGAGAGAAAGCTCCCTCAGTTAGCCACACTGGAGAGCGGGACCTGATTAGTTTCAAGCTATAGTGGCCAACTAGAAGAGAACAAGGTGCCAAGGGAAAGGTCACAGACCATCAGGCAACACCAGCAGAACCGGGACCCAGAGGTGCTCCCCCTCAGCAGCAGCGGTGTCCAGAACTTTGGTTTACTAAGTTGTCGGTGTCAGCTTTATGGACTGAGTGAGTACGCAAGTGACCCCTACCTCTCCAACGGCATGTCCCGCCACCATCACCGAGTCCCGGGGCATCTCCCCTACCCATGGAGGGGTTAAACATCTGGCTGCCCGCTACATCGCCACCGGGTACTCCCAGCTGCAGCGGTGGTACTCCACCTTACCACGGGTGATGTCACGAACTCTAAATACACCATCCCCTGTAAGTACCCCCCCTTTTATTCAAGTGGCCGCATGACCCCCGGGTCCGGATGCCCCTAGAGCCACCGCGGGTCCGGATCCGAGCAGCCCCGGCTGTACAGTATCATCACACTCACCTGCTGATTTTCTCCTGTTTTCCTGCACCAACACCATGGGGAATGTTACTAACTGTTATACTGTGACTCCTTATGGTATCACTTTTTTTTTCCACACCCATAGAATTTAATGGGAGAGTCTCAACCGACCTACAAAGAAACCAATTTTTTCTGCGTTTTTGTTTTGTTTTTTTTGATACTCAGTATCGTTCTGTCAAAAAAACCCACTCATCTGCACTTCACCTTTGAATAACATTCAATTTACCACACTCAGACCGAAAATATGCGGTGTTAATTTGGCCTCATGTACACATGATGAAAGTTGGATTCCTTTGCTGAGACTTACAGCTGGGCTATGCTCCTATACTCATACACACAGCGTACATTGCTTTATGGATGCACCAGATTGCTGCTGTCCCTGATATATATTTTACCTCTGTGCACTGGGTGCACCTAGATCACACTATCGTAAGGTAGTGATCCAGTCACTTTCCTTCTCTTTTATTCTCATTTTTGCAGCCACCACTAGAGGGCCTTCAGTGAACGCTTAGCATCTGTGTGCTTGTTTCTGATCCTTTGCTACTGACCCTAACCTTGTTCTTGACCTTGATTTCTTTCGTGATTGGCTGTTATTTGTTGTTCTACTCCTGGTTTAACTTCTGGATGTCCTGACTATGCTATTTTCTCATACTGCTAATACTCCACCAGCATAACTTATGACAATCTGGAGAATGGGACCTGGGAATCTTCCTGCAGCAAGGTCCAAAATCTTTTTGGAGTTGACTGAAATTGCATAGGATCAGTGTTTTTTCTAATCTGCATGCCCTGGAAATAAACAGCAGTTAAAATCTCATACAAATCAGCATTAAAGAGCCCAATAACAACCACCTATCTGAATGGCATAGTATTTTAACTCTATCACTTCAAGAGCGTAGAGCTCTCATTAAGACGTCAGTGATTTTTCTGGTACGGTCCAATTTTTATTAGTATTTTAGATCCAATTGTCATCAGTGTTTTAGTTTTTATGATCACACACAGCAGTCAAGATGTGGTTTTGACCGAAGCCAAGCCAAACTGCTTTGATCTGTCACCTGTTTCACTGCACAATCACTTAGGCCCCTTTCACACTGCATTCTTATCTCCGTTCAGTGATCCCGTCGGGGATTCCATCCGAACCCCCCGCAAAACGGGTTTCGGACGCATGCGCCGACGGGCCATTGACTATAATGGGTCAGACGGAGTCACCATGTGCTCTGTCGTGCACCATTTTTAGGATTATACGCTTAGTGGAGGTGGACACCCAGACGTAGTAGGCTGCGCCTGGGTGTCTGCCTCCAGTAAGCGTATACACTCGAAAAGAGTGCACAACAGAGCTCATCATGACTCCGACTGCACCATTATAGTCCATAGCTCTGTCGGCGCATATGTGCGAAACCCGTTTTGCGGAAGCCCCGACGGAACCACTGAACAGAGTTCGGAACGCAGTGTGAAAGGCCACTAAGTGATTGTGCAGTGAAACAGTCAAGACTACAGCAACACAGGGCTGCTATAGGTAAAAACCTCAGTGTTGTATTACTGGTTTTCTCGTATGAAAAAAAAAAGAATAATAAATCGCAACATTTCTCATACCCACTACAACTTAAATAATGGAGTGGACTCTGATGGCACATGGACGACAATGTGCTGTCAGTGATTTTTAATGCACTCTTAGACGTATTTGTTTAATTTTTGTTGGTGACTCAATTTCAATTTATTTTATTATTTATTTTCTTATTATTTATTTTGTCATCTTTTCTGCTCTGATTATGTTGCTCCTGTGGGTTGTGTTTTTTTGCTGCTTCCTCAACTTATTTTTGCATTTTTGGTGAAGATTTGAAGCAGCACTTTATAATGCATATCTTACTTCAGAAACAATGTGATTCTGCGGTTAAAACACTTCTGTATTTTTTACATGCATGTTTTCACATTTAAAAGGAACCTTTCAGGTGCAATATGCACCCAAAACCACGAGCAGTTCTGGGTGCATATTGCTAATCCCTGCCTAACCGTTCCTGTATCTAGTAGCATAGATAAGGAGATCTTTAGAAAAAGTATTTTAAAAGATCCTTTATGATATGCTAATGAGCACAGGGAAAATTTGCAAGGGGCATTACTTCCCCCAACTAGTCAACCTTCTTATCATGTTAGCACTCTCACAGGGGCGTACTAACATGTTATTAAATGTCCATTGCCCAGTGTCATCAGCAGTGACGCACGTACCTGTGTCTGTTGTCACAAATAACAATTAAGGCTAAGCGTCACCGATTTAGGTGCTCAGGAGAAAACAGTATACAAAACTAAATAGAGAAACTCCGCAAAATTAATGACCCCCAAAAAATTAATCAAGTCAAGTTTATGCTGTGATAATTTTATTGATCAAAAATTGGTGCAGTTGTTGTATATTGCTGTATATGGAAATGTCCACAGAGGTCGACGTTTCAGCCGGCAGGCCTTCGTCAGACTAGACTTATTTTTATCTAATATCACTACACAAGGGAAATAATTCACAATGATGAGCTGAATACTGGTTGCTAGAAGACCGAATACCCAATTCGTGAAGAAGACCAATACCCATTCCTGCAGAAGACCAAATACGATTACCGAGGATGAATACCGAATATCCGATTCCTAAATAAGGCCGAAACTATATTCCAGAGGAAGAACCAAGTGAGCTGCGCCGTTGCTTCCTGTCCAGACATATGGTCCTGAGTAGCGTGCTTCGATGAACGAAGGTGGCCAGCGTGCTATTTGAGGTACTATTTGAGGAAAGTTATTCACTAAAATTGGGCTTGTGGCCTAGTGAGTTGTGCCGTAACCCCGGTTTGGGCCCGTGTGCTATATATTTGCTTTACTTAGTTGACTACAGTGACGCAAAGAGTAATGATAATATAGTATTTTTTTCCTGTTTCTCTGCTTTGCCAAATTTTTGAATGTAAAATAATCTGTTCGGGAAAAAAAAAATTCAAAGCCATGTCAGAAAAAGAAACACTACTCAAAAAAGGAGCGATTGTTGTTTTTGAATCCCTCTGTGTGAACATAGCCTAAAGGCCGCTTTACACGCTGCGACATCGCTCAAACGATCTCGTTGAGGTCACGGAATTTGTGACGCACATTCGGTCGCTTTAGCGATGCCGTTGCGTGTGACATCTTTGAGCGATTTTGCATCGTTGCAAAAACGTGCAAAATCGCTCATCGGTGACATGGGGGTCCATTCTCTAATATCATTGCTGCAGCAGTAACGAAGGTATTCCTCGTTCCTGCGGCAGCACACACGGTACGTGTGACACCGCAGGAACGAGGAACGTCTCCTTACCTGCCTCCCGCCCGCAATGCGGAATGAAGGAGGTGGGCGGGATTTTTGTCCCGCTCATCTCCGCCCCTCGGCTTCTATTGGGCGGCGGTTCAGTGACGCAGCTGTGACGTCGCTGTGACGCTGAACGAACCGCCCCCTTAGAAAGGAGGCGGTTCGCCGGTCACAGCGACGCCGCAGGGCAGGTAAGTAGTGTGATAGGTCTGGGCGATATTGTGTGCCACGGGCAGCGATTTGCCCATGTTGCAGAACCGATGGGGGCGGGTACCCACGCTCACGATATCGGTCACTATATCGCAGCATGTAAAGCGGCCTTTAGATTGCACTCAACGCTAATTGGACTGTGAATTACAGAATAGACATCTCTGACGTGACCTCACATTCATCCTATCATGTATCTCTTTGGGTATAAAGGATTGGAGGGGATATATTATTCTGATACATTGTATTAAATCAGCACAGAATTTTGACTTGTCTTTTTACTTTGTGATGTTAAAATATGACTTATTGTGGACGTGAGTGTTGCTGCTCTTTAGTAATATGTTGGCTCTGCTTATTGCTAGCCATCATGTCCTATTAGTAACTGATCATAAAGAACAAAAATATATAACAGCCCGTAGCAAGCCGTCAGCTCTCATTAAGGAGGTAACGGCATATGGAGTTTTTACAGTTTAATTACTGCAGACTTTTCAGTGTCAGCATTTTATTGATGGCGAATTAGATCTGCTCGTGTATAATCCTGATGCCATTATCCTAGCAGGAAAAACCCCATGATGCGCATATACCCATCTGACTATACAAGATTACTATAAGCTCATAAGCAACAATGCCAAAATCAGGATTTTTTTTAATTACATACTTAATTTAATTCATAATGTTTTGATCTGGAGCTGCCTAATTTTTGAGGCATTTTTTTCACAAGGGAATGTATACATGTTTGCATGGTTATTAACAATATACAATTCATCAAGCACCAATATCTCGGGGCAAGAAATGGGGTAAAGCATTAAATATTTCTCCCAAACAATATTTCGTGGAATCTACTCCTACAGATCATAATAACAACTCAAAAACTTGGAGTAACACATCCACTAAAAAAAATGAATACTAAAAATTACAGAAATATGGCAAATATAAATAGCAATAACATGGATCAGGTTTCTTTACAGAGGAAGTGTCAGACATAAATCCCACTAGTGGGGAAGGGAAATCTCAGGAGGAAAAAACCCGTCTATAACATGGGACATATATTTAACTAAGTGAATCAATCATTAAGTGAGGTATGACATCAAAATAATTTATCAATACACTTAGATACTACAGTAAAGAGACATCAAAAGAATCCCCCTCAGTAGAATACATACAAAAATCATAGCATCAGCTTACCCATGGTAGATGAGAGAAATCCCCCTGGAGACCCCTAGCAACCCAACGCGCGTTTCGCCTGGTGAGTTTTTTCAAGGTAATGTGCACATGACTAAAAATATGAAAAGATGATACGACTTGGGTCTTTGAAAAATTGATAAAGTGTGGATTTATTACCACCACATAGGGCTCGCTTATATCTTAATTTCTGTTGTTTTGTTAGATCCACTCGGAACAATGTTATTTTATGGGGCCACTCACATGTCTGATTTTTAGTATTTAGTATAACATCGGAGCGACTCAGTCCAAGGAATGAGTCGGACCAGGAAAAAAAATTACAGCAAGCCTGAGTTCGATCCATGCAAGGCAATGGGTCCATGGCAAACATTGGACTGCACTCGGATGACGTTTGAATGCAATCAAATTTTTACAGACTGATACATTGGAGAAGACGTGGGAATTTTTTTTCTCCATCTGCTCCTCATCCGAGAGATCAATCAGAGTTTGATCAGAGTGTGATTTGCATAATCGGGCCAGTTTTCTCGCATGAGAGACTATACCCCCATCTGACTCTAGCCATGATGTGCAAAGCGCTCAAAGGCTACCTCATAATGAACAACAAATAAAACGTATAAAGGACTGACGATTAAAGGGGTAGTCTCTTCTCCAAGATCCCATCCCAATATCGAGAATTGTAGACACAGTGAAGTATTATATGACTACAGGGCAGATGTGGCAGTGTTACTAGTGACATACGTTACTCTGGTTGCTTCCAGATATGCGCTGTTATGACATGAGCAGTGATATTGGGTGGACGCTAAGACTTAAAGGGTTATTCCCATCTCCGAAATCCTAACCCAATATTTAGTAGGTGTAATAATAATAATATTGGCAAATACCTCCAATTAGAAATGTATTATAGTTCTCCTGATTCGTTACGGTGCTCAAATGTAGGGCATTACAGTAGTTTAGATATTCATGGTTACGACCATTAACAACTAACTGTCCTTATGAGTGGTAGTAACCATGAATACCTAGGCTACTGCAATGCACATTGGTAGGTAAGGAAACGGAGTGCATTATCTCACTCTATATGAAAGAAAGGGCTCACATCACTGTATAACTCAGACCAGAGCTCTCTGATATTTTATCAGATAGCACTCGCTCCAGGGTTATACTATGGAGCAGTGTCGAGTTGGCATGAGAAAAAAAAAATTGCTGCATACTGCAATTTGAAGCATATATCGGACCACACGCACCCATACAAGTCCATGGGTGCGTGAGAAACATCAGACTGCACTCAGATGTCATCTAAGTACAGTCCGATGTACGCAGAGACATACAATGGAGAAGATGGAGAAATTAATCTGTCCATTTTCTCCACACTTGTGATCAGATTATTGCATGTGACTGAATGGGAGCACAGTGAATGAAGCTCTGCTCATGCTTGCAGCAGAGTTTGAACCGAGTGTCATCAGCATATGACATCCGATTTTCTTGCATTGGTATGCGCTACTGTGACCCCGGCCAAAGATTGATGCTACTAACAGTGCTGACACCAACACTGCATCACCAAACACTAAACCTTAAGCCCGCTTTACACGCTACAATATATCTTACGATGTGTCGGCGGGGTCACGTCGTAAGTGACGCACATCCGGCATCGTAAGGTACATTGTAGTGTGTGACAGGTACGTGCGATTGCGATTGAACATTAAACGTTCATCGTATAAACGTCGTTGAATCCTGACGAATTGCACGTCGGGTTGTTCAATGTTCCTGAGGCAGCACACATCACAGTGTGTGACACCCCGGGAACATTGAACAGATCTTACCTGCGTCCCGCGGCTCCAGCCGGCAATGTGGAAGGAAAGAGGTGGGTGGGATGTTTACGTCCCGCTCATCTCCGCCACTCCGCTTCTATTGGCCGGCTGCCGCGTGACGCCGATGTGACGCCAAACATCCCTCCCACTCCAGGAAGTGGACGTTCGCCGCCCACATCGAGGTCGTATGGAAGGTAAGTGCGTGTGACGGGAAATAATCATTTGTGCGGCACGTTCAACAAATTGAACGTGCCGCACATACGATGGGGGCGTTGCAAATCGCATACGATATCGTATGCGAAATTGCAACGTGTAAAGCAGGCTTTAAACCCACCCAGATCTATTGTTCATTATGGCATAACCTCCGTACACCTGTTACACAATTGTTTTATGTTAATTAATTGTTAATAATTTTTATGATATTACATCATTGGTGAACATTTTTTTCTTTGTTTTTTTTTTTTCAATTTAATGATACCAATAATGTTACATTGTATATTATGAATTGTTTGTCAATTTTTTTTGTGGCTTTTATAAATCCATTCTGCACTAGAATGCACTTTTTTCTTAATGTTCAAGAAGTCTTGACATGTATTTACAGTATATCTCTATATCGGCACTTTGTAAACTGCTTGTGAAAGGCTCATTGCTGAGTCCACACATTGCACACTATGCTGTGGTAATAAATTAACACTTGATAAACTGCGTTGTGTTACGGTGGCCTTCATTTCACCCACGCTCCTCGCCCTGGCAATAGACATGGTGGAGGAGTGGGTTTTCTCCTTTCTAACAACTGCACCTTCAACCCAATCCCCCTCCACCCTTCCTTAGGCCTGTGCCACACACACGTGAAAATCACAGACGTGCCACGAGACACGTATTTTCCTTGCATGTTGCGTGAGCTAAGTACGTGTCTCCAGTACGTGCGGGGCATGTGTGTTCTCCGTGTGCTAACCGCGATAACACATGGAGAACCGGTAGTTTGCATACTCACAAGGTCCTTGCTGCTGTCCATGGTGCTGATCTTCGGTCTCTAGCCCTGCCGACACCCCGCTGCTGCTGCTTCCGGCTGCAGTGAAGTGAATATTAAATGAGCATAATGAGCGGCGGTCGGCAGCAAGTGACAGCAGCGGCAGAGACAGGAGGGCTGGAGAAGGTGCGTAAACGTTTGTTATTTTTTCTGACATGTGAGTTTTCTCCGGCGCGTCACACGGGACCGCATCCACACTACATCCGTGTGGTACGGGTGCAGGCCGTGTGACACCCGTGATGCCAGAGGAAAACGGACATGTCAGCGTGAGAAACTCATGGACACACGTAAGTACGGAACGGACACACGTTCCATTCAAAAATACTTACGTATGTCCAATACATTAGGAAAACATTGGTCCACGTGTGTTCGTGTCTCCGGTACGTGAAAAAACTGCCAAACACGTACCGGAGGCACGAACATGTGACAGAGGCCTTATACTCTGTTTTTTTTTAAGTGCACTGTCCGTATCCATTCTCCCTCCAACCAGCCATCATATACTGAACCCTGAGCCACGCCACTGCCTTTATTAATCAATTCTCTACCTGGCTTCCACACTTTCTCTCTGCTGATATTGCTACCATCATTATGAGTGACTTCAACATCCCCACTGACAACCACCAGTCAGCAGGCTCTAAACTCCTGTGACTTGCTTCATCCTTTTGACTCACTCAATGGCCCTCTACACTCAGGCATCCACATTAGCCTTATCTTCACTCTTCACCCACCTTTGTTCCCTATCTAACCTCACAACCTCCCCTCTCCCCCTTTCTGACCACCATCTACTTACATTCTCATCCCTTTTCTCTTCACCTGCCCCCAAGTCCAGCAGCTAGCACCCACCACAGAAACCTCACGCACCAGGACACATACGCTCTCTGACTCTATTGTACTATTGACCTTCATATCTTCAATCGATGACACAGACAGTGCCACCGTTTTCTACAATTCCACACTCACATCAGCTATTGACTCAGTTTCCCTGTGGCACAGTGTGATGAATCAATAGACAACCATGGCACAACAATTCAGTAAAAGGTTTTGGGAGTTCCAGGGTTGCGGAGCGATGCTAAAAGAAAAACACTCACAAGATGACTTCACCGCATTCAAGCAAGCAACTTTCACAATTAAGTTGGCCCTCGCCTCTGCCAATCAGGTCTTCTTCAGAATCTTCGTATATTTTTGATATTTGTGTTTTGTATGTAACCCCTCCTCATGTACAGCACCGTGGAATTAATGGTGCTCTAAAAATAAATAATAATAATAATAATAATATTATATTTATGAAACACAGCTTTGTAAAATTATGCATGTCTGCTCATAGTACTGGATCCCAAATGAGGCTAATATATAACTATACATAGTAGGAGGATAGATTGGCTATTTAAAGCAAACCATTCCACACCTCTGCTCAAACCTCCTGACCCTCAGTATAGCTAACACACATAATAAACAATTTCTCAAGAGTATTTACAGTTTCTAGAAAATCTTCACCTTCATTTCTGTCTTATAAACGTGCGCAAACAAGAAAATATATTGAACTGAGCAAAGCGATACAAAATCCCACTGTGGGAATAGGGGATTTAAGGTAATATGATTGCCAGAGAGGCTGTTTTTGCAGAATCCAACTGTATATTGTTCTATAGTAGCTGGTAAATAGCAATGTTAGATGCATGTGTAACATAAGTTGACGTACAGACAGAAATATTTTTGAACCTTGAATTAATTACTTTATGCAACGCAATGTACATTAACCCTTTGCTGCCCAGCTGATTGTTTCCTTCTTGTTTTTTTCATAGAAGGACCAACATAACAGTGAAGGGGGCCGTCAGCATGCCCCCTGCTGCTCCTGCATCACAAGGGTGCTGATGGGAGGGGATCACAGCGGCGATGATGGCATTTATAGGTTGCTGTCAATAATTGACAGTTGCATTTAAATACATAACTGGCAGAGATCAGAGCAACTCCTGTCATTGCTGTTTGAGGCAGGTGCTCTTCATATACGCCCATTGACTGTGATGTACCGGTATGTCAGTGTGCTCAAAGAGGATAAACTAAAACTTTACTTTCACAGTACAGAATTACAATTTTACAGTTTCAAGCTACATAACATGTTCATTATCTTGGCAAAACCTTTACTTGAACAATCTTCTCTACCTGAAAAAAACATCTTAGGACTAACCCTCATCTATATATAGGCTTTCTTGCTATCATTGCACACCCAAAACACATTATTGAAATTATCTAAACATCCTTCATCCGTATGGCATCTATATATGCAATCCGAACGCAAAGTGTTTTTAACATTATCTATTACATACATACTGAATGTAAACTTAAAAGCTAATTGACAAAATAATAAAGCAATCATATAAAGATAGATAGATGATAGAAAAATATTAGACATATACCAGCCTAAAATTACCAGCCCACAGCTGCCTCAGAGACGACACATCCAATAGATGTACCAATTCTGGCATTTCACCTCTTCTCTTCCCAATTTCCCTGTTGTGTTGGACTATGGGTTAATGGGGCAGCTGTGGGCTGGCATTTTTAGGCTGGGAAGGGCCCAATAATCATGGTCCTTACCAACCTTATAATATCAGCCTGCAGCTGTCTGCTTTACCTTTGAGGGTTATAAAAAAAATAGGGGGGACCCTATGTCGTTTTAATTATTTATTAAGTTAATAAAGCCAAAACATCCTTTAGGCCCACATGAAAGGCACTAAAGACTGCAAGTTTATTATATACACTGTGTGCAGAATTATTAGACAAATGAGTATTTTGATCACATGATACTTTTTATACATGTTGTCCTACTCCAAGCTGTATAGTCTTGAGAGCCAAGTACTAATTAAGTAAATCAGTTGATGTGCATTTCTGTAATGAGGAGGGATGTGGTGCAATAACATCAACACCCTATATAAGGTGTGCTTAATTATTAGGCAACCTCCAATGGGTCAGAAGAGAGATTTGACGGGTTCTGAAAAGTCCAAAATTGTGAAATGTCTTGTAGAGGGATGCAGCAGTCTTGAAATTGCCAAACTTTTGAAGCATGATCTTCGAATAATCAAGCGTTTCATGGCAAATAGTCAACAGGGTCGCAAGAAGCATGTTGGCCAAAAAAAGACGCAAAATAACTGCCCATGAATTGAGGAAAATCAAGCGTGAAGCTGCCAAGATGCCATTTGCCACTAGTTTGCCCATATTTCAGAGCTGCAACGTTACTGGAGTATCAAAAAGCACAAGGTGTGCCATACTCAGGGACATGGCCAAGGTAAGGAAGGCTGAAAAATGACCACCATTGAAAAAAACACATAAGATAAAATGTCAAGACTGGGCCAAGAAATATCTTAAGACTGATTTTTCAAAGGTTTTATGGACTGATGAAATGAGAGTGACTCTTGATGGGTCAGATAGATGGGCCAGAGGCTGGATCAGTAAAGGGCAGAGAGCTGAGGATGGAGTGAAGTTCAACTCCCAGACCTACTGCCAGTTTCTGGAAGACAACTTCTTCAAGCAGTGGTACAGGAAGAGGTTGGTATCGTTCAAGAAAAACATGATTTTCATGCAGGACAATGCTCCATCGTATGCATCCAACTACTCCACAGCGTGGCTGTCCAGTAAAGGTCTTAAAGATGAAAAAATAATGACATGGCCACCTTGTTCACCTGATCTGAACCCCATAGAGAACCTGTGGTCCCTCATATAATGTGACAGGGAGGGAAAACAGATCAAGCAACTGACAGTATCTATGGATAGTGTAAGGGCCAGGTGGACGGGCAGACCCAGGAGGTGGATCCACTGGGCCGAACTCCTTGATGATGGTAAGGGGTCCGGTAGCTGGAACACTACAGGTAGCAGGACAGTCCGTGTACAAGAGGAGAATGCAGAAGTCCCTGGGACCACGGAGTCACTGATGGTAGTCCGGGTGACGGAGCTCAGGTTCGGAAGCCGAGATGTTGTCAGGCGGAGTCCGGAACCGATGGAGCGAGAAGACGGGTCACCGCAGGGATCAGAGATGGAACGGACTGTCAGGATGGCAGATAGACAGCGTTCGGGGTTCGGGATTCCGCAGGACCGGATGGCGAGGCAGGATCGGCTCTAGAAGAGAGAGAGGTGAGTATCTCACAGGAACACAAGGAGACCTGACTCCTAGCTTGGGAAACACGAAGAACAGGCCCCGCCCACTTGGACACTTAACCCCTTTATACCCTGTACCTGTGTGCCCAATTTCCTGTTAATGGACGCTGGCCCTTTAAGAAAGGGTCAATGACCGCGCGCGCGCCCTAATGCGCATGCGCGAGGCCCGGGTGCCAGAAGCCAGGGCAGGGAGCAGTGAGGAGGAAGCAGCAGAGCCAGGCTGGGGCTGAGAAGCCGACGGGCGCCGGGAGCGGGGACCGGGACGCCTGGGAACCGCAGGCAATGGAGGCTGGAGACCGGGGAGCGGCGGAGACCGGACAGAAGAACCGGGGAGCGACACAGGGAAGCCGGGGAGCGTGGCAGGTGAGCCGGGGAGCAGAGCAGGGGACCCGGGGAGCGTGACAGTACCCCCCCCCACGCCCCCCACCCCGCAACCGGGACAGGAAGGCACGGATCAAAGGAGTACCCACATTCTCCCGGGGTTCCCAGGACCTATCCTCAGGACCATACCCAGCCCAGTCCACCAGGAAGAACTGTCGACCCCGTACAGTTTTCATGGCCACGATATCCCTTACCGCATAGATGTCGTCATCGGCAATAGGAGGAGGAGCCGAACTGGCAGCAGCGGAGAAGGGACCAAGGACAACCGGCTTGAGCAGGGAGACGTGGAAGGAGTTGGGTATCTTCATCGTGGCCGGGAGCTGCAGCTTGTAGGAGACCTCATTGATCTTGCTGAGGACTTTAAACGGGCCGATGTAGCGAGGACCCAGCTTGTAGGATGGTAGCTTCAATCGGACGTACTTGGAAGCAAGCCAGACGAGATCTCCTGGAGAGAAACACGGAGGGTCCAGACGCCTCTTGTCTGCGTGTCTCTTCATCCGCAGGGAAGCACGTCCAAGAGACGCCTTAACAGAGTCCCAAATGGTTGCAAAGTCACGGGCTACAGCATCAGCAGCAGGGACATCCGAAGAAGAGGATACAGGCAATGGGACGGAAGGCTGAAGTCCGTAAACGACATGGAAGGGAGAGCTGGAGGAGGACTCACTGACGTGGTGGTTATGGGAGAATTCAGCCCAAGGGAGAAGCGTGGACCAGTCGTCATGATGGGCGTTGACGTAGTGACGTAGGAAGGAGGTCAAGATCTGATTGACCCGTTCCACTTGGCCGTTCGACTGAGGATGGTAGGCTGAAGAAAAGTCCAGAGTCACTCCCAGATGTTTGCAGAGAGCCCTCCAGAAGCGGGAGGTAAACTGAGTTCCTCTGTCGGACACAATGTGTGATGGAAAGCCATGCAAGCGGAAGATGTGTTGTACATAGGCGTCAGCGAGTTCCTGGGCAGAGGGCAGTCCAGCCATAGGGACGAAATGAGCCATTTTAGAGAACCGATCCACCACGACCCATATGACTGTGTGTCCGGAGGACAACGGCAAGTCCGTAATAAAGTCCATCGCAATGTGTTGCCACGGTACTGAGGGTATAGGCAGAGGCAGAAGACGGCCATATGGCAGATGTTTGGGCGTCTTATTCCTGGCACAAGAGGAGCAGGCTGAGACAAAAGAAGCAACGTCCGTGCGAAGGGATGGCCACCAGTAATGACGTACAATCGTACTCCATGTTCTCTTCTGACCAGCATGACCGGCTATTTTCGAGGCATGGCCCCAGTGTAACACTTTTTGCCTGTCAGTCTCAGAGACATAGGTCTTCCCGGGCGGTATTTGGGCCAGAGTGACCGGAGTCACCGGAATGATCTTACTAGGGCAGATGATGGGCTGGGATGTCTCCTCCTCCTGCTCCATGGGCATGAATGACCTGGACAAGGCATCTGCGCGTACATTCTTGTCCGCGGGTCGGAAATGGAGCTGGAAATCAAATCTGGCAAAGAACAAGGACCACCTGGCTTGCCGTGGGTTCAGTCGCTGAGCAGACCGCAGGTATTCCAGATTCTTGTGGTCCGTGTAAATAATAACGGGGTACACTGCTCCTTCCAGAAGGTAGCGCCATTCCTCCAGAGCCAGTTTGACTGCCAATAGTTCTCGGTCACCGATGGTGTAGTTGCGTTCAGGCGCTGAGAAGCTCTTGGAGAAGAAACCGCAAGTCACCATCTTCCCGGAGGAGGACTTCTGCATGAGCACTGCTCCGGCTCCCGAGGAGGAGGCATCCACCTCCAAGGTGAACTGTCGGTTTAACTCCGGACGGTGGAGCACAGGAGAGGAGGCAAATGCCCGCTTCAGAGAGCCAAACGCGGCGTCGGCCGCAGGTGACCAGTCCTTTGGATTAGCCCCCTTCTTGGTCAAGGCGGAGAGAGGAGCAGTCAGAGCCGAGAAGTGAGGGATGAACTGGCGGTAATAGTTGGCGAATCCCAGAAAGCGTTGGATTGCCTTTAGTCCAGAAGGAGGAGGCCAGTTGAGAATGGAAGAGACCTTCTTCGGATCCATCTGCAGTCCGGTATCGGAGATAACGTAACCCAGGAAGGGAAGAGAAGACTGCTCGAAGACACACTTCTCGTACTTGGCGTACAGACGATTCTCCCTCAGTCGTCGTAGTACCAGCTGCACGTTCTCTCTGTGGGTCTGGAGGTCTGGAGAAAAGACCAGGATGTCATCAAGATACACCACCACACAGATGTAAAGAAGGTCCCGGAACACGTCGTTCACCAATTCCTGAAAGACTGCTGGTGCGTTACACAGGCCGAAGGGCATCACACAGTATTCATAGTGCCCATCGCGAGTATTTTACGCGGTCTTCCATTCGTCCCCAGAGCGGATGCGGACCAGGTTGTAGGCACCCCGAAGATCCAACTTGGTGAACACACGAGCTCCTCTAAGCCGATCAAACAATTCGGGGATGAGCGGCAGAGGGTACTTGTTTTTCACGGTGATTTGGTTTAATCCCCGGTAGTCTATGCATGGGCGTAGGTCGCCCTCTTTCTTCTTGACGAAGAAGAAGCCTGCTCCAGCAGGAGAGGAGGATCTCCGAATGAATCCCCTTGCCAGGCTCTCTGTGATGTAAGTAGACATGGCCCTTGTTTCGGCTGGAGACAGCGGATATATCCGTCCTCGAGGTGGTGTAGTTCCCGGGAGCAGGTCGATGGCACAATCGTAAGGACGATGTGGTGGAAGTACCTCTGATTCCTTTTTGTCGAAGACATCCGCGAAGGACCAATAGGCCGAGGGCAGTCCCGGTAGGGACTCTGGAACCGGAGGTCGTCGGATGGGTTGTATGGTCTTCAGACAGTTCTCATGGCAAGAAGAGCCCCATCGGGTGATTTCACCAGTGCCTCAGCTGACTGAGGGTTTGTGTGTCCGTAACCAGGGAAGTCCCAGCAGGATTTGATGGGACATGTGTGGAAGGACGTAGAGAGCGATGTTCTCGGTGTGCAGGGCACCGATACGCAGTTCGACCGGCCTGGTGATCCAGGAGATGGTGTCAGAGAGGGGTCTCCCATCCACAGAGGCAATCACGAGGGGTTTGTCGAGTGGAGTAACAGGCACCTGGTACTTGTCCACCGTGGCCTGCTGGATGAAATTGCCTGCTGCCCCAGAATCGAGGTACGCCTCGGCCGTGAACCGCGTCTCTCCCGTTGTCACTTGCACAGTCCAGGTAACCGGGTCTGAGAGAGTCCCAGCACCTAGGGTGGCCTCTCCTACCAACCCTAGGCTTTGGAGTTTCCCGGCCTTTCTGGACAGGAGCGTAGCAGGTGTGTGCCCTCTCCGCAGTAGAAGCAGAGGCCCTTGGCGAGCCGCTCTGCTTGGCGTTGTTCAGACTGCCGCACACGGTCGATTTGCATGGGCTCGTGGACGGAGACACCAGATGCCGTTGACTGAAGTACGGCGGGCTTCTGTGGAGGAGAGGAATGCCGTACCGGACGTCTCTCACGGGACACCTCTTTGGATCGCTCCTGAAAGCGAATGTCCACTCGAGTCGCTAGGGTAATCAGGGCATCCAGGGTGGACGGTACGTCACGACCAGCCAGCTCATCTTTAATTCGACCCGAGAGTCCTTCCCAGAAGGCGGCGGTTAGAGCCTCGTTGTTCCACCCGAGTTCCGAAGCCAAGGTGCGAAAACGGATGGCGTATTGACCCACCGTCAGAGTCCCCTGACGTAACCGGAGAAGAGATGAGGCAGACGCGGAGGCGCGTCCGGGCTCGTCAAAGGTGCCACGAAATGCCTGCAGGAACTCCTGGATGTTCGTGGTCACAGCATCCTCCTTTTCCCACAAGGGGTTCATCCAGGCCAGTGCCTCACCCTCTAGATGGGACATGATGAACGCGACCTTGGCTTGGTCGGAGGCAAACAAATGCGGCAGCTGCGTGAAATGGAGGGAGCATTGGTTTATGAATCCCCTGCAGGTCTTGGGATCTCCGGCGTACCGGGGTGGTGAGGCCAAACGAAGCCTGGAAGCATCCGAGGAGGCTGCCACGGGAGCTGGAGCCGTGGATTGACTAGTGGAAGCCCGAGATGCTGAAGATGTAACCGACGCTTGTAGCGTGTTCAGGCGGGCGTCCACAGAAGACATAAAGTTCAGCATGCGGGTCTGAGTCTCTCGCTGGCGTGTGAGTTCCTCCTGCAGGGCTGCTAGTGCTTCAGCGGGATCCATGGCCTGTTCTTACTGTAAGGGCCAGGTGGACGGGCAGACCCAGGAGGTGGATCCACTGGGCCGAACTCCTTGATGATGGTAAGGGGTCCGGTAGCTGGAACACTACATGTAGCAGGACAGTCCGTGTACAAGAGGAGAATGCAGAAGTCCCTGGGACCACGGAGTCACTGATGGTAGTCCGGGTGACGGAGCTCAGGTTCGGAAGCCGAGATGTTGTCAGGCGGAGTCCGGAACCGATGGAGCGAGAAGACGGGTCACCGCAGGGATCAGAGATGGAACGGACTGTCAGGATGGCAGATAGACAGCGTTCGGGGTTCGGGATTCCGCAGGACCGGATGGCGAGGCAGGATCGGCTCTAGAAGAGAGAGAGGTGAGTATCTCACAGGAACACAAGGAGACCTGACTCCTAGCTTGGGAAACACGAAGAACAGGCCCCGCCCACTTGGACACTTAACCCCTTTATACCCTGTACCTGTGTGCCCAATTTCCTCTTAATGGACGCTGGCCCTTTAAGAAAGGGTCAATGACCGCGCGCGCGCCCTAATGCGCATGCGCGAGGCCCGGGTGCCAGAAGCCAGGGCAGGGAGCGGTGAGGAGGAAGCAGCAGAGCCGGGCTGGGGCTGAGAAGCCGACGGGCGCCGGGAGCGGGGACCAGGACGCCTGGGAACCGCAGGCAATGGAGGCTGGAGACCAGGGAGCGGCGGAGACCGGACAGAAGAACCGGGGAGCGACACAGGGAAGCCGGGGAGCGTGGCAGGTGACCTGGGGAGCAGAGCAGGGGACCCGGGGAGCGTGACAGATAGTAGGCTGTTGAGTGTCGTCATAAAGAATGGTGGCTATATTGGTCACTATATTTTTAGGGTTTTGTTTTTGCATGTCAGAAATGTTTATTTCTAAATTTTGTGCAATTATATTGGTATAATGGGAATATATTTGGTTTTTATTAAGTTGCCTAATAATTCTGCACAGTAATAGTTACCTGCACAAACAAATATCCTCCTAAGATAGCCAAATCTAAAAAAAACAACAACTCCAACTTCCAAAAATATTATGCTTTGATATTTATGAGTCTTTTGGGTTGATTGAGAACATAGTTGTTGATCAATAATAAAAAAAAATCCTCTAAAATACAACTTGCCTAATAGTTCTGCATACGGTGTAGTCATGTAGTTGGGATATATCTGCAGGATATCTATTTATCTATCTATCTATCTATCCTATATGTGCTAGTAAATATTGGAGGGCATACGGATGGTCCATTTGCTGACTGTTTTTTTTCTTGCACCAATTTACTTGCAGTGGCAAAGTTTCTCCAATTTATGCAACTATGTGCAGCATACTGCAATTTTATCCTTGGCCTGATTACAGCTGAGGCAAACGTCACAGATGAACGCTGCCTTATTGAATAGCATTGGTGCAAGTGCAATGCAATTTTTTTCTCATATTACACTTGTATTTTTATGCAGATGTGAGCGAACCCTAAAGAAGAACTACTACCCAAAACATGTCACTGTCATTTTAAATAATGAGGATGTGCTAAATAATAATGGGACAGGAATCATGAGACATCACAGCCCATAGGAAGTGTTTACTTTATTTTAGAAAAAGACTTTTTTACATTTTATTTTTTTTAGATTTTTTTCCTAATACTAGTTTTTTGTACCGGTAGTTGGGAGAGGGATACCATTTCAATTTATTACAGACAGCAGGGAAGCTATAAATTAGCCGGCTAAGCAGGCATCAAATTGTATATCCAACATGAGCCACTTTGATGAATTTGGTGCATTTTCAAACAGTCTAATCTAAGTCCGCACGGATTTAATATTACAGTCATAGGCTATGCTCACAGGCAGTGTTTTTACAGTATTTTTTCTGTACCCAAAACCAGTTCTCTTATTAATAAAAATGCTGCACTCAAAACACGTTTTGCCTAATTTTTTTGGCGTGTTTTTTTTTGGGGTGCGGATTACATGTGCTGTTTATCTACAGTACATGTATGGTAAAGTTAGTTTTAGGGTATGTGCCCACGATCCGGATATGCTGTGTCCTGAACGCAGCACATCCTCTCCTGCGGGGCCACGCGTGTTCTCCGCAGGAGTCCGCAACTGCCTGTGCCCACAATCAGGGTTCAGGCCGATGCAGTCTCTCCCTGCAGAGAACACTCATGGTTCCGCAGCAGTAAATTGACATGCCGCGGCTCGAGAAGCAGCACCGCATGTCAGTTTATGCTGCAGGAAATACAAGCATAGTGGACATGGAATTTCTATAAATCCCATCCACTGTGCGTGTACTGAACAACGCAGCATTTTGGACTCTACGTCCAAAACTCTGTGAACCCTGATCAAGAGGACACACCCTAAATAATCAAAAACGCAGCACAAAACAAAAGGCCCTGTGCGCACGCTGCAGATTTACTGCGGATTTGTCACGGAATTGCTGCAGAAAATGTGTCTTAGGCCCCTTTCACACGTCAGTGATTCTGGTACGTTTGTGCTTTTTTTTAAACGTACCAGAATCACTGACATACGCAGACCCATTATAATGAATGGGTCTGCTCACACATCAGTGATTTGCCACTGCACGTGTCTCTGTGCGGCGTACCCGCGTGTGCGTGATTGCCGCACGGAGACATGTCCATTTTTTTCTGGCATCACTGATGTCCCACAGACCACGCAGTGGTGTGGTCCGTGAAACACATGGCAGAAAAAAACGTGCTTTTAAAATAAAAATCATTATTACTCACCCGGCTCCAGCGACGCTCTCGGCAGCCTGTTCTGCCGGCTGCTTCTGAGCCGGCTCATTACTGTCGCGCATATTCATGATGCACGACACAGCCGACCCGGAAGCAGCTGCTGGGGGGGTCAGCGCCGGCCGGATGCTGCACCACGGGAGCGATCAACACCATGGAGAGCGGGAGCGGGCACAGGTGAGTTAATCTCTAAGTGCAATCATGGGCCACGGAGAACGGAGCCCGGATTGCACTTAGACAACCCACGTGTGCCGTGATTTTCGGCACACGGAGGGACATGTGCGTGTTTTACACGCCAGTGAAAAACGTCAGTGTTTTTCACTGACGTGTGAAACGGGCCTAACATTGCTGCAGTCATTCTCCAGCAAATCCTATGGGTTTTAAAAAAATGCTGTGCGCACACTGCGGTTTTTTTTATACCTGCAGATTTTCCACTGCAGAATTAATGAGCATGTCACTTCTTTTCCGCAGGTACCTGTGTTTTTTGCCATAGATAATAGTAAAAATCCGAGGGGACCAACTTGCGGAAAATCCGAGGTAAAATCGCATGTAGATTTCGCTGCGGTTTTGGTGTGTTTTTTTTTACCACAGGTGCGGGATTCTTTAAGAGGTTCGGTTTTTCCTTAAGAAAAAGGCACTTTCTAGTGCGCACATAGCCTAAAAATGCAGCAAAAACCTGTTTGGTGAATTTTTGGCACTTTCTCCTTGCTATCTATGAGTGAAAAAATGATGCAAAGAATTGACATGCTGCAGATTTCAAAAACGTTGCAATGCTCAAATTCAGGGACATAAACAGAACAAAACAAGTATGTGCTTGAGATTTCTGAAATCTCAGTTTTTGCTCGTATTGTAAAACACAGCTTTTTTTTTGCAGAAAAATACACAGCAAAAAAAAAATGGTGCATGTGAACATATCCATAAGGTGTCCAGACAAGAACAATATTTTAATTATCTACTTAGAAAACAAAAGAAAGATTCCTCCCCTACCAGTCAAGGGACTGGGAAGTGACAGAGAATATTATGACTGCAGGGCAGAACTTTCTAATATAGTGTTTACATTCCATTTGCTCGGTTAGTTATTGTATGTGTAGCATTGGTTAGACATGCTATATTGGGCTATGGAAGTTTATTTTACACTCTATTATAAGCAGCCGCAGGTTTCCTTTGCTCTGATTTCCATATCTTGTTCTGATTGCACTATGCTGTGCTGGTTTATGCTGCATTTTATCAGTGCAGTTACTTTTTATCATGGGAATTTCTCCCAGGCTGCCTTCCACATTGCTAGGAGAGAGGTACAAAATCAAAGGATTTTTGTCTACTATTTCAGAACACATAGAATGTATTACAGGCCTACCAAAATCAATGCTTTGTTTTATAAGGCTAGGAAAAATACAAATGTGGTTCCCGGGATTGTGATAAGATATACTATTGCTGCTGTTAGACGTTTTTGGATATGGTGAAAATATTAGACATTAGTAGAGATGAATAATAAGCCTTATACACTGTGAAAATAATTATATATTTACTTTAAATCCAAAGTTTAAAATTAGCGGTAAAATTAAAATTCAGTGGAGAGCGAGAAAAAACAAACAAACAAAAAGCAAAACCAGGTAGTCCTAATCTGCTGCTACCTTGCTGTGGAGGTTGGTACCCTAAAGGCAAAAGCTGCTTTTAGGGTGCCAACCTCCGCGGCAAGGTAGTAGCACAGTAGATCTACCTAGGATTTTTTTATCCCCTTTATTTATATGTATACATTTTTGTCCAGATAGGACTGCTGTCCCAGGTATACTTCAGTTAATACCCCCTTGTCATCTTTTGAAATATACATCCTTTGTGGTGTACATTTTTATTTTTTTGCCACTTTTTTTGCACCTCTGTGTATATGTTGTACCGTAAGTCTTTTTTTAATACATATCAAATAATTTAGTGTTGCCCTAAAATTCACTTTTAACTTGTATTGATCACTGAATACCATTACTTTAGATATTTTGTCTGTCTATTTTTGGGTAGTTGGATCAGAGCTAGCATTACTATGATGATTAGGAATATGTCAACCCAAACTGTAAAGTTTGGGGTTCATACCGGTCATTTTGTGTTCGGTACTGAACACCAAAAACAGACTTTTGACTGTACGTCCGGTTCCTGTTCAAGTTTTTCACCTGAATAAAGCTTGTTGAAAGGTTGCAGAGCAGCCAATAAGCAAGTTTTGAGGCTCTTGGTACTTCTGAAGCCATCACAGCCATGCCAAGTATTAGCGTGGCTGTGATTAGCCAGGGAAATCACTGTAAAAAAAAATGGCATGGGTTACAAATGGAAGTTAAATGGTAGTAAGAGCAGGATAGTTATGCATACCATGTTTCCTGGAGGATCACGCTGCAGTAAGACTCTGTAATTAAGACTCATGAATATTCACTGCTTCCCCGCCCACCCTTTTGCCAGAGTCTGTCATTGGTTGCAGACTGCTATACACACCCCCACCCTGGGTCTGCATCTGTGATTTATTGTAGTTAATTTGCTGTATAGTCATGTAAAAATAAATAAATATTAATTTAAAAAAAAAATTGTGTAGGCTCACCCCAGATTTTGATAACATTTAAATATTTTGATTTTGATAACCCCCAACTGTGAGCTTTACCGTAGTTGGATATAAAAATAGAGGGGGAAAAAACGTGAGGTCCCCCCACTTTTGATATCCAGCTACGGTAAAGCAGACAGGTGGGAGCTGGTATTATCAGGATGGTATGCTCTATAGATATTGCTCCCAGCCTAAAAATATCAGCCCACAGCTGCCCAGAATCGTCAAATCCATTAGATGTGACAATTCTGTGCTTTACCCAGCTCCTCCCGATTGCCCTGGTACGACGGCAATCGGGGTA
>NC_134354.1:101438861-101473861 GCF_048569485.1 Anomaloglossus baeobatrachus | reverse complement strand
GGTGCTCAGTACTCGTAACTAGTGATGAGCGGGCACTACTATGCTCGGGTGCTCAGTACTCGTAACTAGTAATGAATGAGCACTACCATGCTCGGGTGCTCAGTACTCGTAACTAGTGATGAGCGGGCACTACCATGCTCGGGTGCTCGGTACACGTAATGGGCCGTTGGATGCTTGGAAGGGCGCGACTCGAGTATCTGAGTATAATGGAAGCCAATGGAATTCAAGCATTTTTCCGGAAAATCTGACTTGAACCCATCCAAGCATCCAGCTGCCCATTACGAGTACCAAGTTCCCGAGCATGGTAGTGCTCACTCATCACTACTGCCCTCATTATGAATTAGGAGCGTCTGACTCCAGCATGCCCCTCAGCTAGCCCTGTGTGAACGTCTGGAGTCTTGAGGAATCAGGGCCATAATGCGCTTACCTGTAAGGTGTGTGATATTTTATTCAATAATAGGGAACCTTCTAATTTTTTGTGTTCATGAAATACAGTATTCCAACACAAGAGAGCAGTTGGAGATTGATTTCTGTAATCAATTACCCAAAGTCATAAATTCATCGTAGGCTGTAAGATATTTTTAATGTCGTAAAGGGAACCTGTCACCAGTTTTTTGCCCTATAAGCTGTGGCCACCACCAGTGGGCTCTTATATACAGTAGGCTAACATGCTGTATATAAAAGTCCGGGCTGCTGTGTAGAACAGAAAAATCACTTTATAATAGTCACCTAAACCGGTCACCACCTAAAGCGGTGGACGTGGCTCAAAAGGGTGTCTTCATCCTCCGGTGCTGGCGCCTCCTCTTTCGGCCATCTTCATCCTCCTTCTGAAGCATGGGTGCATGACGCATCTACATCATACACACTCGCCGGTCACGCGTATGCGCACTACAATACTTTTATCTGCCCTGCTTAGGGCAGATCAAAGTGCGCCTGCACAGGACCTCAATGCCGGCGAGTGTGGATGACGTAGGACGTGTCATGCACCCCGGCTTCAGAAGGTGGAGGACAAAGATGGCCGAAAGAGGCGGCGCCGACACCGGAGGACGAAGACACCCATTTGAGCCACATCCACCGCAGCGACCGGTTTAGGCGAGTATTATAAAGTGTTTATGTTCTAGCGGCCTGGGCTCTTATATACAACATGTTAGAATGCTGTATATAAGAGCTCACTAATGGTGGCCGCAGCTTATAGGGCAAAAAACTGGTGACAGGTTCCCTTTAATATAGAAGATGGAGGGCTAAAAGTGGTTTAGGGTTCCAGATCAGAGTAAATATGGTAAGTTGATGTAGTATGTTTCAATATTATTTGTGCATTTGTTGTATTAGCTTATGTTTTATACCTTTTTAACCATTATATTTTGATGAATTGAGAAGGCCACAGGAGGGCAGTACAGCAGAAGAAATGTGTTGGCAAAATCCTTTTTTTGTTTGAATGACTTTTCCTTTTTGAAATTCTGCTGAAATCACAGATAAGACATTGGAAATGCTTGTAGTTGCATCCAAAACCTTTTGTAATCTTGTAATGTTCCTTTTTATCCTAAGATTTTAAAACTCGAAGACCATACATTGTCCTGCCGTGTATATATTGATACCGTGAGAGCATCCATATATTTGTTCTAAAGGCCCAGTCACATGGTAGCACAAGAGCCACTCCCATTTAAATAAAATAAATACCTCAATAAATACACAAGACACTTTAAATTTTGGAAGAAATAGGCCGTGATGTTTAATAAGGGATTACCAAAAATTTCCAATAAATATAAATACAATAAATAAATTCCAAATAGAATAATTTTCACCATAGAAACCATAAATTAAGACCAAATCCACCCAGCACTAGCTGGGCGATTATCCCACTAAAAGACATCACGACAACGCCTAACATTCCGATCCAAAGGGCGGGTGCTTCTGTCTTTGATCTTGCGGCGTCTAACAGCTGACGCCGCAATCCAGGTATTTAAATACAGTCTCCTTTCCCGCACTTTTCCACAGCGACCAATCAAAAGCTCTTAAAAGCTCGCAAAAATTCAAATATGCAAAACCGGTTTAAACCAGCTCAAGGCAGATTGCCTCAACTTCTATTAACTCTTTACTAACCACCACCTGAATATTAACTTTTACCACAGCAAATACTTGAAAATAAACATTCAAATTCAAATGAGGGGGTCTGTGCGACCATGTGTCCCCCAAGCTATCCAGCTAGTGGGGGGCCCTGACACTAAACAACTTACCAGCAATCCCAACAACGATACAACCGGATAGGGATCGCTGGTAAGTTGCTAGGAGGTTGCTGGTGAGATGTCACACTAAGCGACGCTCCAGCGATCCCACCAGCAACCTGACCTGGCAGGGATCGCTGGAGCGTCGCTACACGGGTTGCTGGTGAGCTGTCACACAGGCAGATCTCACCAGTGACCAGCCCCCAGCCAGCAGCGCCGTGTGGAAGCGATGCTGCGCTTGGTAACTAAGGTAAATATCGGGTAACCAACCCGATATTTACCTTGGTTACCAGCGCACACCGCTTAGCGCTGGCTCCCTGCACACCTAGCCACAGTACACATCGGGTTAATTTACCGATGTGTACTCTGCTACGTGTGCAGGCAGCAGGAGCCGGCTTCTGCGGACGCTGGTAACCATGGTAAACATCGGGTAACCAAGAAGCCCTTACCTTGGTTACCCGATATTTACCTTCGTTACCAGCGTCCGCCGCTCTCACACTACCAGTGCTGGCTCCCTGTTCCCTGCACTCCTAGCCACAGTACACATTGGGTTAATTACCCGATGTGTACTGTGGCTACGTGTGCAGGGAGCCGGCACTGACAGTGTGAGAGCGGCGGACGCTGGTAACGAAGGTAAATATCGGGTAACCAAGGTAAGGGCTTCTTGGTTACCCGATGTTTACCGTGGTTACCAGCGTCCGCAGAAGCCGGCTCCTGCTGCATGCACATTCAGTTGTTGCTCTGTCGCTGTCACACACAGCGATGTGCGCTTCACAGCGGGACAGCAACAACTAAAAAATGGTCCAGGACATTCAGCAACAACCAACGACCTCACAGCAGGGGCCAGGTTGTTGCTGGATGTCACACACAGCAGCATCGCTAGCAACATCGCTGCTACGTCACAAAAGTTGTTCCTTAGCAGCGATGTTGCTAGCGATGTTGCTTAGTGTGACGTGGCCTTTACTCTTTAGTTTTTTGGGGTTTTTTTGCTGCAACTAGAACAATTGATCATTTTGTTATCTTTATTAGGGCTCACTCAAAGGTCGAATTTTGTCCCAGACAAGACAAATGTACAGATTTTTCAGACGAAACTTTGATCAGAGGGAGGTAGAAGTGTCATCAGTTTTTCTCGTGTTTGGAGAAAAAAAAAGTTTCTTTTCTCCGTCTCCATTCTGACAGTCTGTGAAAAATCACACCGTACTCAGATCAAAATCGGACATGTTCCCACAATTTTTTTCGCAAAATATTACGGTCATGAATGGCCCAATAGACTGACGAAAATCGGATGTTTCAATGAGCCCTTAGTAAATGAAGGACTAAAGCGGGCTTTACATGCAACCACATCGCTAACGAGATACCGTTGGGGTCATGGAATTCGTGACGCACATCCGGCCTCGTTAGCGACGTTGTTGCGTGTGACACCGCAGGAACGACCGTTAACGATCAAAAATACTCACCATATCGTTGATCGTTGTCCAGTCGTTCCTCTCCCGATTATCGTTACTGTTGCAGGTACGATGTTGTTCGTCGTTCCTGCGGCAGCACACATCGCTACATGTGACACCGCAGGAACGAGGAACAACATCGTACCTGCGGCCGCACGCAATGAGGAAGGAAGGAGGTGGGCAGGATGTTCGTCTCGCTCATCTCCGCCCCTCCGCTTCTATTGCTTAGTAACGCCGCTGTGATGCCGCACGAACCGCCCCCTTAGAATGGAGGCGGTTCGCCGGCAACAGCAACGTCGCTAGGCAGGTAAGTATAGTGTGACGGGTGTAAGCGATGTTGTGCGCCACGGGCAGCGATTTCCCGTGACGCACAACCGACGGGGGTGGGTACGATGAAAAAAAAAATCTTGAGTTAAATGGTTTCTATTTAACATGTAGACATATCTGGCTTTTGTCGTAAAAAGATGTGTTCATAGTCTTGATTTCTGTCACTAAACTTAGTGTCGTGAGGTGGCAGGTGATAACAGGGGACCAGAGCTCCTAAACTGGCCCTCAGGCTAGGGGACTCTAGCTGTCCCTGATCCCAGAGATACGTCTGATGGTGATGATGTCTGGGCCGCCTTCCTATCCCTGCACCTGACCAGCCCTGATATAGCACCCCCCTCCCTCCCTACCCAGGGGAAGGGAGGTCAGGACAGGAGCGTGAAACCACCAACAGTGATAAACAAGGAAAACCAAAACTCTATCACACAGCACGCTCACACAAAGTAATCAGACAGCAAGGGATAAGGAGGAAAACTAAAGCAGGGAGGAAATAACCAGATGACAGGAGGTAATCCACAGCTCACCGAGCAACACACAGTAAATCACCAGACTGGAAAACAACAGTACACAGACCAGTGAAGCAGAAAGCTATAGTCGATGTGGGAAGACAAATTCCTCCAAATTAAAAAGGCGGGGAGTTCCTGTGATAGGTCTACCGCAACATGTGATCAAAAAGGTAACCAGCAGGCTAGCAGAAATGAACTCCTGCTAGTTTGCTCACTAATAAGCACACATCTGGTCAACGCCCGAGCCTGCCTGTGCAGCTCAGAAGCACCAGAGAAAAGTATAGTGAGGAGTGTCAGAGTCTGTGGTATGAACAGCGTCTGATGCCGCCGTGACACAGGTTTAGAGCAACACACCACGTGACATTCAGCTTCAAAGGAGTCAGTTATTTTAAAATGGCATCTGATATGGAAACAGGAGGAGCTGATCAGATTGATGTTCATTTTATGGGAAAAGTTTCAGGAAACCTTTTATTCATTGAATCCCTGGGGTTAATGTGTATGAGTCCAGTGGGCGGTCCTCCTCTGTATACACAGTCATACTGTAGCACCGCCCACTGGACACATACTTCCACCAAAGATTTCATAGAATAAAATACAAGTTATACTGAATCCATCAAACAATATATCATTCTGCTTGGCTTGTCCTTCTCTATACTGTACTGTCCTTAGTGCACACTATAGGTACAACATATCAGGTTTTGTTTAAGGTTTGTGAAATTGTGTTTGTCATGAATGATACATTTTCCTACAGCCATTATACTTTATATTCTAGACAGTCCATAGGTGCTGAAGCCAAGGGGTTGACATTATACTTGTAATGAAAACCTTCTTGACGTTGTCATTTTAGCTGACTTTCTGTAACCTACAGATAGCTGAGCAGTGTCCCCCCCCCACCATATTATTAGTTTCAAGCTTTCAGAATTAGCGTTTGTTCTTCATCTGTCTTGTAGGTCATTGCTCTACTTCTAAGGAAGTTGATGTCATAGTTCACATTTTTTGGCAACACATTACGAACAGTGTTTAAAGGGGTTCTGCGCTACTATTACAATAAATTGTTGTGGGACCCTGGTGGGCCTCCGGAGCTGCCCTTCTCGGCACATAATGTCCCCTGCCTAAAGGAAGATTGTTTATTTTGGAGGGGGACACAGTATGGACAGGGAAGCAGTACCACTGTGGAAAGGTTTTCTCAGAACACCATGCACCCATTAAGATTTATTGGATAGCAGTGGAGAACTTGGAGAACTCCTTTTCTGATTTTTGGAAGAATCTGTGGTGGGGATTGGTTTCCTGTACAAGATGTCAGCATCCATGTGTAATGAGGTCTCTGCATTAGGGCCCGCTCTGTGTGCAGGGAAGAAGTGGACTTGGTTGATTGGATTAAAGAGGACCAACCAACCGGATTTTCGTATATAAACTAAAGCCAGTGCTATACTGGCGCTATCAAGCTGATTCTATACATACCTTTAGTTGTGACATCGGATGTTTACTTTCTGAAATATAGGCAACTAAAGTTTGTGAAGTACACTGTTATTTGATTGATAGGTGCTGCAGAATATCTAATAGGTGGGTCGGGTTTTTCTAGTTATTCCTGCCCATGTGTGGTGCCTGTCCTTCCTCCTCCCTGTCTCTGTTATTATAGGGGGAGGAAGGGGGAGGAAGGACAGGCAGACAGGGGCGGGAATAACTAGCAAAACCCGACTCACCTATTAGATATTCTGCAGCACCTATCAATCAAATAACAGTGCATTTCACAAACTTTAGTTGCCTATATTTCAGAAAGTATACTGTACATCCGATGTAAAAAAGAGAATTCCAGCTCACCACATGGAGATATTGAAGTGACGGTGCAGGGAGGGTAGGCAAGTCCAAATTCAGCACAAAGGAAAAACTCCAGCATCCATGTCTTTGTAAAAATAAAACTTCACCTTTATTTTAATAAAATTTTAAATTCCATAAAAAAAGTCCATCAATGAACCAGAAAGATGCGTTTCGAACGCTGGAGCGTTCTTAATCATCTGCTCACATCATATACATCCGATGTCACAACTATATGGAATCAGCATAATAGCGCCAGTATAGCACTGGCTTTAGTTGATATATGAAAATCCTGGTGGTTGGTCCTCTTTAACCCTTTCAGCCCCCAGGCGGTTTCCGCTTTTGCATTTTTGTTTTATGCTCCCCTTCTTCCGAGAGCCGTAACATTTTTATTTTTCTGTCAATCTTGCCATATGAGGGCCTTATTTTTTGCGGGACGAGTTGTACTTTTAAATGAAACCATACATTTTACCATATAGTGTACTGGAAATCAGCAAAAAAATTCCAAGTGTGGAAAAACTGCAAAACAAGTGTGATCGCGCAATAGTTTTTGGGATGTTTTATTCACCGTGTTCACTATATGGTAAAATTGATGTGTCATTATGATGCCTGAGGTCAGTGCGAGTTTGTAGACACCAAACATGTATAGGTTTACTTGTATCTAAGGGGGTTAAAAAAAAAAGCTTATCCAATAAAAGTGGCGTACGTTTTGCGCCATTTTCCGAAACCCATAGCGTTATCATTTTTTGGGATTTATGGCTCAGTGACGGCTTATTTTTTGCATCTCAAGCTGACATTTTTAATGGTACCATTTTTGCGCAGATGCTATGTTTTGATCGCCTGTTATTGCATTTTGCGCAAAACTTGCGGCGACCAAAAAACGTAATTTGGCGTTTGGAATTTTTTTGGCTACACCATTTACCAATCAGATTAATTGATTTTATATTTTGATAGATCGGGCATTTCTTAACGCGGCGATACCAAATATGTGTATATTTTTTATTTTTTTAACCCTTTAATTTTCAATGGGGTGCAAGGGGGGTGATTTGAACTTTTATTTTTTTATTGTTTTAAACTTTTTTTTTTACTTTTTTTTTATAAAATATATATTTTATTTTATATAAATAATGGCCGCGCGCATATTCATTTCGTTGCCAGACTTTGGCAGCGAGATGTAAGGGATTAAATGTTCCGGGTGGAATGCGATTCCACTCGTAACATGCAGGCACACATATCAGCAGTTGAAAACAGCTGATATGTGCGCGGATCGCCGCGACCTGCCCATGGCAGGGGCCGGGGATTAACCTCACACGATCCATGACGGATAGATCCGTCATGGGTCGTGAAGGGGTTAAAGGGAACCTGTCACCAGATTTGGTGACTATAAGCTGTGGCCACCACCTGTGGGCTCTTATACACAGCATTCTAACATGTTGTGTATAACAGCCCAGGCCACTGTGTAGAAAATGAAAATAACTTTATAATACTCACCTAAATGGTCGGTACGGTGCAGACTGGTCAGATGGGTGTCTCCGTTCTCCGGGTGTGACATCTCCTCTTTCGTCCATCTTTGTCCTCCTTCTTCTGAAGCTGGGGTGCATGACGCGTCCTACGTCATGCACGCGCGCTGGCATTGAGGTCCTGCACATGCGCTCTTTGATCTGCCCTAAGTAGGACAGATCAAAGTATTGTAGTGCGCATGTGCAGGACCTCAATGACGGTGAGTGTGTATGACGTAGGACGCGTCATGCACCCAGGCTTCAGAAGAAGGAGTACAAAGATGGCCGAAAGAGGAGATGCCACACCCGGAGAATGGAGCCACCCATTTGACCAGTCTGCACCGTACCGACCATTTAGGTGAGTATTTATTATAAAGTTATTTTAGCGTTCTACACAGCGTCCTGGGCTCTTATATACACATGTTAGAATGCTGTATATAAGAGCCCACTTGTGGTGGCCGCAGCTTATAGTCACCAAATCTGGTGACAGGTTGCCTTTAAGCAACAAGTATAAAATTATTTTTTTTTTGCATTATTTCTTTTGGAGAGCACACTCAGTGGCATTTTTACTGTGCTAGGAGGCACAATACTTGCCGCAGGATGACAACCCATAATACGCCTCTGGCACCACCTCAAAACCTTTGTTGGATACGCAGATTATTTTTCACTTCTTCCATCGTAAGGAAAAGTTACCAAAGGAATTTTCCAACAATTGGGCATTTCCTTTTCACATTCTCTTCAGAAGTGGTGTACACCCCGCATATCTCCACAGTTGGCACAGTGCTGACAGCTACGTCTACAAGACAGATCCCTAACTCACTGCCCTTATTCTGCCCTCCCATCAAGTCATAACAAGCTATATGCCCTTGTTAGCACAATGACTATGTGCCGTAATCTTGGCCCTCCAGCATCCTGTTCTGTGACACTTCAGTAACGTTCGGCATTCCTCCATATCTAGATATCATTTCTGTGCTCCGTCTGTTTACAGAAATTTCCTGTGTAATTGTCTCTAGTATGCCAACTACGGGGTGTCACATCCAAATCTTTGCTGAGCAGATCATTACATCATGCGCAGAGCCCTGACAATGACCGTTCCATGGATTCAGGCGCAAATTCCAAAAGAACAAAATTCAAGGCACCCGCTAAACCTATTTGTCATGGGTGTTTTCCATAACATTATAAGCATCACCTACTATTGTACAAGTCCCTCTTCTTGCTGCCAAAGCCACTTTGTGATCAGTTGAGGAACGGATTCCAAAACACCTCTAATAGTGTCCTTTGTTGTCTGGTACTGTGGGCCTGATTTGGCCGTGTATATTAATCATGCACATACCATCCTAACTGCCCATATTCCAAATTCTATTCTGATATATGTATGCATACAAAATATCTGCTTTGGTCACAAGAGGAACAAGACTGGGTCTGGGGAATTATGGGCGGGTACTTGGATGACGCTGGTGATGACATTCACATTCATCACCAGTGTCATCCAAGTACCCGCCCATAATCTCGCTCATGCGCAGTAACATCACCGGTGCTCGCGATTTGAAAACAGTGCTCAGCCCAGCGATAGTGCCACTGCACATGCGCGAGACTTCAGGAGCACTGTGGAACATGAGGGCGGCGGCCTCATCTATGTAAATGAACACTGGGGGACGGCGAACAGCGGCAGGAGGGGGGATAATGAACGAAATACAGCCCGCCCACTGGGCCAGCAAGCTTCATTGCCATAGCAAAAGATAATATTTTATAAAGTTGTTATTTAGGTCTGAAAGGGGGGCCAGTAGAAAGATGAACCTTTATAGAATGAAGCCCAGGAGCTGCAGAAGGGGATTCTTTTAGTTTAATAGCGAAAATTCTGGTGACAGGTTCCCTTTAATTGATTGATAGATTCAATGGAATATCTAATAGGTTGGTCGGGTTTGCTAGTTATTCCCGCCCCTGCCTGCCTATCTGTCCTTTCTCCCCTCTGTCTCTGTTATTACAGAAGGGGGAAGGAGAGAGGACGGACAGGGGGAAAGAAGGACAGGCAGGCAGACAGGGGCGGGAATAAGTACCAAAACCCGACCCACCTATTAGATACTACATTGCACCTATCAAATAACAGTGCATTTCACAAATTTACCTGCCTATATTTCAGAAACTATACATCCGATCTCATCACTAAAGGTATGTATAGAATCAGCATGATAGCGCCAGTATAGCACTGGCTTTAGTTTATATAGGAAAATCCCCGTGGTTGGTCCTCTTTAAAGGCCCAGTCACACACAACGACTTACCAGCGATGTTGAAAACGATGTAACCTGATAGAGATCGCAGGTAAGTCGCTGGGAGGTCGCAGGTGAGATGTCAAACAGTCAGATCTTACCAGCGATGCAGGAACAATACAGGTCACAGTAGCGACCTGTATAACGATCTCAGCAGTCACTGTGACCCTGTCACACAGCGTCAAACACAGCGATGCGTCCTGCCCAGCAGGACATCGCCTTTGAAGAAAATGGCCTGGACCATTCTGCAACGACTAGAGATCTCACAGCAGGGGCCTGATCGCTGGTAGGTGTCACACATAACAAGATCGCTAACGGGATCGCTACTGCGTCACAGAAACCGTGACTCAGCTGCGATCTCGCTAGCGATCTCGTTATGTGTGACGGTACCTTAAGTCTTGTTAAGTTTTCCAGGACATCCTACAGAGGATGCGTTCAATTGAGATCTGGAGAATTTGGAGGCCAAGTCAACACCTCTATATAATAAATGACAAGGATTCTGATCTCCTTTCATAAACATGCTATACTGTATAAGCATTGTGCATTATTTATGACTGCTGAATATAATTATTATTTATTTATTTTTCCCAGGTATACCGGGTGGTGAGTATATGCGTAGGAAGCCCCCCAGAAACCTTCACCTGGGAATTCAGGGACAAAGAGAAGACTTATCACAAGATTGGACCTCTGACACCCCAGGATTTTTATAGGGAGCATGTAAAGCCGGTTTACAATGTGGAAGAAAAGGTGAGCATCTAAAAAAAAGTGGTGTAATATTCATTGAACTCTGTCGCTTTTATAGCATCAACATATTCACCAGCGCTGTACAGAAATTCTAATTAATATCAGTCATTGTCCCCATTGGGGCTCACTACGTACATTTTAAAATACAAAATCAGCTACTTATATATATTTTTGGGGAATGAGAAGAGGAGAGGTCTTAAAATTTCCACCAAACAACCAAGTTACCTTCTTAAAAATTAGGATAAATTGGGTCTAGAACCTTTATATTGATGTTTCTCCGTGGGTAATTCTTACTGCTGTTTTCAAGAGAACTGGATATTGGAAGACATGGCTTTTCCAAATTTGGCTTTAAAGTGAGGAACGTTATCAAATAAAGGAAAAACAATGACCTCCTTACTAGAGATGAGCGAACCGGCCGTGGTTTGGCTCGAGGTCGGTTCGCCGAACGGAGGTCTTGTTCGAGTTCGGTTCGTCGAACGTTCGACGATCCAAACTCGAACCAATAGGCTATAATGGGAGGCAATCACAAACACATAAAAATGCATGATAAATGTACACAAACAGTTAATAAACATTGCCATAACACTTACCGGTCCCCGCGATCCCTCCTGCACTCTGTCTCCTGCCGCTATTCCATCCGATGATCGCTGAATCCTCCCGGTGACCGGCACTGCAAGCAGTGATGCAGGACCTATCGTGACGTCAAAATAGCCATGTGACCAGTCACGCGGCTATTATCACATTGGCTACAGACTGGTCACATGACTATGACGCGTCATGTAGGACCTGCGAGTGCATCTCTCCGGTACACGGTGCACATTTGTGTATCGCCGTGTACCGGCGACATGCTCTAGCACACGGTCGACTCCCCGTTCCGTTAGGGACCGGATGACACAGCCAGTCATTAACGGAGATCACCGTTGCCATAGCAACGCAGTTAGTGGTGACGTCACCGCTAACCGCGGCTCCGGGAGCACCGTTGCTATGGTAACGCGTCTGTCAGCGTTACCGCTGTTACCGCTAGCAGCACTGATCAGTCACGGAGTGAAGGCTGCACGCTGCTTCTCGTGCAGCTTTCACGGAGTGAATGCTCCACGGGAAGCATCGTCTTCCCCCATGCAGCAGTGATGTAGCAGAGCTGCATTTGTTGAACGAGAAAGACAGAAGAGCAGGATCGTGGAGGGCTGACAGGGGGTAATAAAGATGGAGTCTCTAATGTGTCTGTGTATTTATTTCTATTAAAGTATTTTTTCTCTGTGTGGTGTCTTTTTTTTAACCCTTTATTGGAGATTCTTAATGGCCGGGTCAAACGTGCCTGACATTAAGAATCTCTGGCTTAATACTGGCTAGTAAAACAAAGCCAGTATTAACTCATGATTACCCAACAAGCCACCCGGCTCCTGGGCTGTTGGAAGAGTTGGATACAGCGCCAGATGATGGCGCTTCTATGAGAGCGCCATTTTCTGGGACGGCTGCGGACTGAAATTCGCAGCAGAGGCGCCCAGAAACCTCGGGCTAACCTGTGCTGCGGATTCCAATCCCCAGCTGCCTAGTTGTACCTGGCTGGACACAAAAATGGGGCGAAGCCCACGTCATTTGTTTTTTAATTATTTCATGAAATAAGTGAAATAATTAAAAAAAAAAGGGCTTCCCTATATTTTTGGTTCCAAGCCGGGTACAAATAGGCAACTGGGGGTTGGAGGCAGCCCGTGGCTGCCTGCTGTACCTGGCTAGCATACAAAAATATGGCGAAGCCCACGTAATTTTTTGGTGGGCAAAAAACTTCTGCATACAGTCCTGGATGGAGTATGCTGAGCCTTATAGTTCTGCAGCTGCTGTCTGCTCTTCTCCATACAGACAGACATATTACAGACACAGTCCGTATTAAGAATTTTTTTTTTTCATAAGCATATATGTTTTTGTCCAAAACAAGTTACAAATGACGTTTCGGCCTGAGCCTTCGTCAGATTGGACTTATCTGCATGTAATCATGAAAAATGACAATAATCAGTATCACATAAGAGTGAGAGAACAATAACATAAACTCGAACAATGTAGAGGTACAATTGGGATGCAGCAAAAAAATTGCAACACAGCAAGAAATGAAACACATGATACAAATGTCATAATACAGTACAAGGACAATATAGTAATGACAAATATGGGGTCAGAGTAGGCTTAGACAGCTCTGGTACGAAAGAGATGTCAATCATAAAGTAACATGTGCAGTAGGTGTAGAGCTACACTATGCATGGCAGAGCTAATGGGTAGACCGACCATAGAAAAAGAACGGAGAAAAAGTGGAGAAAAAATGTAGAAAAAATGTAGAAAAAATGGAGAAAAAGTGGAGAAAAAGTGGAGAAAAAATGGAGAAAAAGTGGAGAAAAAGTGGAGAAAAAGTGGAGAAAAAGTGGAGAAAAAAAATGGAGAAAAAGTGGAGAAAAAGTGGAGAAAAAGTGGAGAAAAAAATGGAGAAAAAATGGACAAAAAATGGAGAAAAAGTGGAGAAAAAATGGAGAAAAAGTGGAGAAAAAGTGGAGAAAAAATGGAGAAAAAGTGGAGAAGTGGAGAAAAAGTGGAGAAAAAAATGGAGAAAAAGTGGAGAAAAAATGGAGAAAAAGTGCAGAAGTGGAGAAAAAGTGGAGAAAAAATGGTGAAAAAGTGGAGAAAAAATGGAGAAAAAGTGGAGAAAAAGTGGAGAAGTGGAGAAGAAGTGTTTGTTCATGCCAGATGGGAGATAAATAATTTTTTACCGGCGCTGTCATTTACTGTAACGTGATCATCGGTGTACGGTGTATACCTGTGATCACGTGAGCGGGGACCGGAAAAACCGTCCTGAATCATGATCTCCAGGGTCTCAGCTAGCCCTGAAACCCCGGAGATTTTCTGACGCCGGGGGGCGTTATTCACTTATTTCTGCCTGCTGTTTATAAACAGCAGATCAGAATAAGGCTACATTAACACGACCGATCCATTTTTGCGGTCTGCAAAAAACAGTCCGTTTTTTTTCACGGGTGCATCCGTGTGGCATCCGTTTCCGTTCCGTAGACGGTGCGTATGTCATCTGTTTGTCATCAGTGTGCCTTCCGTTTTTTTTTGTGTACTGCAAAAAAACTGAAGGAGGGTAAATGCATAAATTTACCCAGGATCCATAGCTTCATCCTACATGAGACGGTCACATGTTCACTCCAGTGCCATTTTCTACTGCTTTTCACAGCGTAGAGCGTTCTGGTGATTTTCTTGTGCTTGTGCACTTCATATCAGTCTTTTCTCTCATTATAATGGCAGAAAGACACATAATGTCCCACTCTCCTGCATTTTGTAATTTTGCACCCTTTGGTGCCTTTCATGTGGCACTAAGGGGTGCTTAGCTTTGTATTTAGCCAAAAAAATGAAAAAAAAAAATGACGTAGGGTTCCCCCTAGTTTTGTAGCCAGCTAGGGTAAAGCAGACGGCTGCAGCCTGCAGACCACAGCTGGCAACCTCACCTTGGCTGGTAATCCAAAACTGAGGGCACCCCACGCTGTTATTTTAAATTAAATAAATAATTAAAAAAAAAAAACACGTAGGGGTCCCCCCTAAAATTGGATCACCAGCCAAGGTAAAGCAGACAGCTGGGGTCTGATATTCTCAGACTAGGGAGGTCCATGGTTATTGGACTCTCCCCAGCCTAAAAATAGCAGGCCGCAGCCGCCCCAGAAGTGGCGCATCCATTAGATGCGCCAATCCTGGTGCTTCGCCCCAGCTCATCCCGCGCCCTGGTGCGGTGGCAAACTGGGTAATATATGGGGTTAATACCAGATGTGTAATGTCACCTGGCATCAAGCCCTGGGGTTGGTGAGGTCAAGCGTCTATCAGATACCCGACATCACCAACCCAGTCAGTAATAAAAAAAAATAGACGACAAACACATTTTTATTTGAAAAAACACTCCCCAAAACATTCCCTCTTTAACCAATTTATTAGAAAGAAAAACAAATCCAGGTCTGGTGTAATCCAAGGGGTTGCCATGACGATCCACACTGTCCCAGTCAATGAAGAGCAGAATGTTCCCCATTGGCTGGGAGAGCAATGCAGTGACCTGAGCTAACATCAATGGGTCAGCCCAGGTCACTGCAGGGCATGACAAGTGCTGCTGTCAGCGAGGTACATTACCTGCGCTGATCTCCTGCACTGCCGACAGCACCTGTCACTGAGTTCAGTGACCGCCGCCTTCACAGCCAAGTATCGCGAGAGGCCCGTGACGTCACCGCTAGTCAGTCTCGGGTCGGAAGCGAGAGAAGGTGATGTGACAAGCGGCGGCCATGGAGGATAGTGACAGCGCTGAGGTCGGGATGGCGGGACTTCATCACCGCAGGTAAGCCGAACGGGACCATGTGTGCAGAGTGTGTGTGTGTGTGTGTGTGTGTGTGTGTACGTGTGTACATGCCGCGGGCAGGAGGGGGCGGAGCGAGCTGAGCGGGGAAGTGTCGGCTTCCTGCACGTAACTAGGATAAACATCGGGTTACTAACCAAAGCGCTTTGGTTTGATACCCGATGTTTATCTTGGCTACCAGCTTGTGGCAGGCTGCCAACGATGGCTCCTGCACACTGTAGCTGTAAAAAGCCCTGCTTTTTGCTGCTAGAACCGTTCTCGAACGTATCTAGAACTATCGAGCTTTAGCAAAAAGCTCGAGTTCTAGTTCGTTCTAGAACAGCCCCCAAAATCACTCGAGCCCCGAACTGGAGAACCTCGAACCGCGAACCGCGCTCAACTCTACTCCTTACCCATTACTGTGCCCCATCCTGTCCATTAGTCACTTGTCTGCTGCAGCTAACTATTGAATTCCGCCACTATGTGCTCTATATGCAAACATCCTTATTGAGGCCAGTGATTGTCTGCAGCAGTCAGGGGACATTATTTTTCTGGTACTGGTGAGAACCCCTAGAACAGTGCCAGAGGAGCGACAGAGAGAATAAAGTAAATAATCGTGATTTCTTTATTTGATAACCAGTTTAGTGACACCTTTGTAATCATCCAGGAAAACCCCTTTAACCCCTTCACGACCATGGACGGATCTTTCTGTCATGGATCGTGTCCCGGTAAGCCCCGCCCCCTGCCGCGGGCAGGCGGCGTGGATCGGCACACATATCAGCTGTTTTCAACAGCTGACATGTGTGCCTACATATTCCGAGTGGAATCGCATTCCACCCGGAACATTAACCCCTTAGATCTCACTGCCAAAGTCTGGCAGCGAGATCTATATGCGCGCTTCCATGTTTTTTACTTACCGCCGCCCCCTACGGACGTCACATGAGTGATCACGTGACGTTCGGTGGTTGCCATCGTAGCACAGGGTCATGTGATGACGCCTGATGCTATGAAGTTTCACTTTCGTTCTTCCTCGGCACGGAGCAGAGGAAAAAAGAAAGTGACTATTTCTGCTGTTTACAGCGGTACAGCTGTGATCAGCAGATAGCGATCAGCAATCGGATTGCTGATCGCTATAGCCCCCTAGGGGGACTAGTAAAATAAAATAAAAAAAGGAAAAAAAAAGTTTTAAAAAATTAAAAAAAAAACAAAAAACCTAAAAGTTCAAATCACCCCCCTTTCCCCCCATTGAAAATTAAAGGGTTAAAAAATAAATAAATATACACATATTTGGTATCGCCGCGTTCAGAAATGCCCGATCTATCAAACTATAAAATCAATTAATCTGATTGGTAAACGGCGTAGTGGCAAAAAAATTCCAAACGCCAAAATTACGTTTTTTGGTCGCCGCAAGTTTTACGCAAAATGCAATAACAGGCGATCAAAACGTAGCATCCGCGCAAAAATGCTACCATTAGAAACATCAGCTCAAGACGCAAAAAATAAGGTGTCACTGAGCCATAGATCCCAAAAAATAAGAACGCTACGAGTTTCGGAAAATGGCGCAAAACGTGCGCCACTTTTATTGGACAAACGTGTGAATTTTTTTAACCCCTTAGATACAAGTAAATCTATACATGTTTGGTGTCTACAAACTCGCACCGACCTCAGGCATCATACCTACACATCAGTTTTACCATATAGTGAACACCGTGAATAAAACATCCCAAAACACTATTGTGCCATCACACTTTTTTTGCAATTTTTCCACACTTGGAATTTTTTTGCTGTGTTCCAGTACACCATATGGTAAAACTTATGGTTTCATTTAAAAGTACAACTTGTCCCGCAAAAAACAAGCCCTAATATGGCAAGATTGACGGAAAAATAAAAAAGTTACGGCTCTCGGAAGAAGGGGAGCAAAAAACAAAAAAAGGGGTTAACTTAAAGCTAAAAAAAAAATAAAAACACAACAAAAAATTGTTAATATCCAGAATGAAGTGGTCAGGTCAATCAAGACCTCATTAAAATTGAGTTTGTGGAAAATTGCAGTGTTCATACTGTATGTGTCCTATGTAGATATATTCTGTATATTGCAGGGGTATTCCCATCTTCAAGATCCTATCCCAATATGTAGTAGGTTTATTATTATTATTAATAATAATAATAATAATAATAATAATAATAATAATAATAATATAATATTTAAATGCCTCCAATTAGAAATGTATTATAGTTCTCCTGATATAGCCATGTCTCTTACCTCATGTGCAGGGCATTGCAGCTTAGGTATCCATGGTTATGACTACTAGCAACTAACTATTCCTATATACGTGGCCGTAACTGTGGATACCTAAGCCTACTGTAATGCCCTGTGCATGAGGTAAGTGACATAGCTAATCAGGAGAACTATATTACATTTCTAATTGGAGGCATTTGCTAATATTATTATTACAACTGCTACATGTTGGGATAGGATCTTCCAGATGGGAATAACACTTTAAGCATACCCATGTGGACCTCGCAGTCTGTACCATTTTGTTACATAATTTGAGAGAAGCCATCCGAAAATGACATATTGTTTAAATAAGGTTTTTCGTTACCTGTATTTTTTTTCTCCAGGGTGTCAGGGTGGGTGACACCAGCCCCACCCAACAGCTTCTAGCACCACCTTCAATTGAATAGCCATCAACATAACACTTTGTTATTTATATAACCATTTCCTACAGTAAAAAATCCCATCAAGTCTAATTTTTTCAATGAATGTCTATGAAAGTCAGTTGAGTGGGTTACATTTTATTTATTCCAGTAGCTATGGATTAAAGGGAACCTGTGAGGTGCAATATGCACCCTGAACCACGAGCAGTTCTGGGTACATATTGCTAATCCCTCCCTAACTGTCCCTGTATACACTAGTATAGATAAAGGGATCTTTAGAAAAAGTATTTCTAAAGATCCTTTATGATATGCTAATGAGCAAGGGGACTAGTCACAGGGGTGTTAGTTCCTGCTCTCATTCCGCCTTCTTAGTATGGCAGCACGCCCACTGGGGCATACTTACATGCTATTCAATGCCCACTGCCAGCGTCATCGCCAGTGGTGACACATGTACCTGTCTATTGCTACTGCCTTAGACGCTGGTCAATTGCGCGTGATCAGAAGTCCCCGACACTTCCGGTAATGCACACTATTAAGGTGTACACGTCCTGACTTCAGAGAGGTTTACTGCGCATCACCGAATTGCCGTGGACTTCTGATCATGCGTATTGACCGGCGTCTGAGGCTGTAGCAACAGACAGTTATGCGCGGTACCGCTGGTGGTGACATTGGTAGTGGGCTTTGAATACCATGTTAGTACGTCCCTGTGGGCGTGCTAACATGCTAAGAGGGCGGAATGAGCACAGGACCTATATGAAGTGAAAGCTGTACAGCAAATTCAGAGAAATATGAACAAGCATAACTGCTTTATGATACATAAGGAATTAAAAATACAACTAGCCATATGAAAAATGGAAAAAAAAAATTAAATGTGACATTGCATAACTGCTGAGGATTATTTGAAAAAAAGAGATTTCTTTATCGTTCCTTTGGGAGACCCAGACCTTGGGTGTTTAGCTTCTGCCTCCGGAGGACACACAAAGTACTACACCTAAAAGTGTAGCTCCTCCCTCTGAGCTTATACACCCCCTGGTGAGCCAATCCCAGACAGTTTATCGCTTTGTGTTCAGGAGGCATACATCCACACATGCATTCTCATATGATTTTTTGCTTTTTGGAAAGAGATTGAAGAAGTGCGGGTCCACGTCTGGACTCCCGGCATGTCCCTTCTCACCCCACTGTGTCGGTGGTGTTGTAAGGTTGATTTCCAAGGCTGGAGCCTTACATGCCGTGCTCCTTCACCATCCCTCCTAGGCTGTGGCTTGAAGTGGGAGCCAGCGCGGTCTCCATGCCTGGCAGGAGCCCGGTCTCCGTCCACAGCCCTTTAGGACTCTGCTGGACCGGAGCACTCATCCCCAGGGACCTGGCCCTGCGTCTCAGCAGCTAAGTACCTGAGACGTTCATATGTTGGGGGTCTATGTCCTTTATTGTATGGGGAGAGTGTGTTTGCTGTATTTATTTTGGCATTTCCGGCGGGTTCTCTGGCTTTCGCCCGAGAACTGCGCCGATGGTGCCATGCGCGTCGGCCTCGCTGCTCAAATTTAGGCCCCGGCTTCGCCGGAGGCCTAGTTTCTGTTACCGGCCCTCGCATGTCACTCATGCAGAGGGACAGGCACGGCTCCTCCCGGCGGCCGTCCTGCATAGGGGAGGGACACTCCCCACTGCTTGTGCGTGACTCCTCCCCTGCAGGTCTCTATGGCCCTCCAGATCCCGCTTTCCTACAGGGACGCCCCCGTCCCGCCCCCTCTCTTCGCTCCGGCGGCCATTTTCTTGGACAGGGTACACTCTGCGCTGGCCCATCCTGCACTCTGCATCCCTGCTGAGGTGCTGTGCATTGGGGGTCCGGGCTTCGGGATCTGGAGGGCACACAACACCGCTTCCAGCGGTCTGGTAAGCCACAGCCGGTCTCTGGTTGTGGACCTCTATATATACTCTCTGGGGTTCATTCTCTTTGTAGAAGCTGTCCCCACTCCAGCAGCATGTCTCACACGAGGAGCAAGGCTCCAAAGCTTTATACTGTATGCGCTGCATGTAAGCTCCTGCTGCCTGAACCGAGCACCTATCCACATTGTGATGTCTGCTCTAACTTGGAGGTGCCACAGCCTGGAGCCTCACCCCCAGTGGTCTCTCAGGCTGCTTCTGCACCTGTGGCTGAACCCCCGGCCTGGGTAGAGTCCTTTTCTAGGTCTATCTCCCAGTCTTTTGCTGAGTCCTTCTGTCCAGGACTTTGATGAATATGCATCAGCCCCCTTCACAGGGTGCCTCTAATGCTCTTGCTAAGGGTCCTTTAGGATCCCTATCATCTGACCTCCGTCCACCGGAGCTCACAGAGGATTCATCATCAGGGCACAAACCCCGTCCTCCTAAGAGGAGCCGCAGGGTTTCCTCTCCCTCCTCATCCCGCGGCTCTGATTCAAGAGCTGACTCGCAAGATGAGGAGGATGCCTTTACAGGGGGTTCGGAGGCTAACTCCATGTGCCCCATTGATCTTTCCGAGGGTGACTCAGATCTTAGTGACTTGATTGCTTCCATTAATAATGTACGGGATCTCAATCCGCCAGTATCAGAGGAGCAACCCTCTCTGGCAGAAAAGCACCAGTTTACCTCGCCTAAGAGAGTAAAGAGTGTGTTCTTTAACCACTCCAGTTTTCAGACCACTGTGACCAAACCCAGGGCCTGTCCTGACAAACGCTTCCCAAAGCGTGGTTCTGATGACCGTTTTCCCTTTCCACCTGAGGTGGTCAAGGAGTGGGCTCACTCCCCAAAGGTAGACCCTAGGCTCTCAGCCCGGACCGTTGTGTCGGTGGCTGATGGCACTTCCCTTAGGGATTCCACTGACCGTCAGATTGACGTTCTGGCCAAATCCGTGTATGAAGCGGCGGGGGCCGCGTTTTCCCCAACTTTTGCAGCAGTGTGGGCTCTCAAAGCCATCTCTGCTTCTCTAGAGGAGATGCATTCCCTCACCAGGGAATCTATGCCCGAGATGGTTGCCTTAACTTCTCAAGCTTCAGCTTTTTCATCTTATGCCATGTCTGCCATGCTAGAGGCTTCTCACCGCACTGCGGTGGCTTCGGCTAATTCCCTCGTTATCCGCAGGATCTTGTGGCTTTGAGAGTGGAAGGCAGATGCTTCTTCAAAGAAGTACCTTGCTGGGCTCCCTTTTGCTGGTTCCCGGCTGTTTGGTGAACAGCTGGATCAAATTATTAAAGAAGCTACTGGCGGGAAGAGTACTTCCATGCCACAAACCAAGACCAGGAAACCTGCCCAGGGTAGGAATCAGTCGAGGTTTCGCTCCTTTCGTTCCTCCAACTGGTCGTCCTCTAAGCCCTCCGCCTCGTCCGCTAACTCAGCTAAGGACCAGAAATCCAACTGGCGCCCAAAAGCGCGTCAACAGAAGACTGCAGGAGGTCCTGCCACTAAGGCAGCCTCCTCGTGACTCTCTGCCCGCTCCAGCAACGTCCTTAGTCGGTGGCAGGCTCTCCCACTTTGGCGACGCTTGGTTTCAACAAGTCTCCGATCAGTGGGTGAGAGATATCATCTCTCACGGCTACAGGATAGAATTCTCTTCCAGCCCGCCAAACAGATTTTTTCTCTCAACTCCCCCCTGCTCCAAGGCCACCGCCTTCTCACAGGCCGTGGCAGCCTTGCAGGCCAACGGAGTAATTGTACCAGTTCCCGCCCGGGAACGGTTCAGAGGTTTTTACTCAAACCTCTTCCTAGTTCCCAAAAAGGACGGTACCTTCCGGCCCATCCTGGATCTCAAGCTTCTCAACAAGCATTTTCGGGTGCGGCACTGTCGCATGGAGTCTCTGCGATCAGTCATTGCCTCAATGACCCAAGGGGATTTCCTGGCGTCCATCGACATCAGAGATGCCTATCTACATGTGCCAATTGCAGTTTCACACCAGCGTTGGCTACGCTTAGCAATAGGAGAAGATCATTTCCAATTCGTGGCTCTTCCCTTCGGGTTAGCCACGGCCCCTCGGGTATTCACCAAGGTCATGGCAGCAGTGATTGCGGTTCTGCACCTCCAGGGGTTGGCAGTGCTCCCTTACCTGGACGACCTTCTAGTCAAGGCTCCATCCAGCGCAGACTGTCAGCGGAGTGTCTCGCTCACTCTCGCCACTCTAGCCCAATTCGGGTGGCTTGTCAATCTTCCCAAATCCACTCTGACTCCGACCCAGAGTCTCACGTACCTAGGGATGCAGTTCGAGACTTTGCCGGCACTTGTCAAGTTGCCCTTAAACAAACAGCTGTCACTCCAGTTGGCGGTGCGCTCTCTCCTGAGGCCCCGCCGTTATACCCTCAGGCGTCTGATGCAGGTGCTGGGTCAAATGGTGGCGTCCATGGAGGCTGTTCCCTTTGCCCAGTTCCATCTGCGCCCCCTGCAGCTGGACATTCTCCGCTGTTGGGACAAGCGGCCTTCCTCCTTACACAAGTTAGTGGCTCTGTCGCCACGGACCAGGAGCTCTCTTCAGTGGTGGCTTCGGCCCCTCTCCCTGTCCCAAGGGCGCTCCTTCCTGGCCCCGTCCTGGGTGATTCTCACCACGGATGCCAGTCTATCCGGCTGGGGAGCGGTATGTCTCCACCACAGAGCACAGGGCACTTGGACTCCGTCCGAGTCAGCCCTTTCAATCAATGTGCTGGAAACCAGAGCCGTGTTTCTAGCTCTCCTAGGATTTCACCACCTGCTGGTGGGCAGGCACATTCGAGTCCAGTCAGACAACGCGACAGCGGTTGCCTACATCAATCATCAAGGCGGGACACGCAGCCGCCTGGCAATGATGGAGGTACAACGCATTCTTCAATGGGCGGAAGACTCCAGGTCCACCATATCCGCAGTCCACATCCCAGGCGTGGACAACTGGGAGGCAGATTATCTCAGCCGTCAAAGCGTGGACGGTGGCGAGTGGTCCCTGCACCTGGCAGTATTTCAGTCGATCTGCCGCAAATGGGGCACTCCGGACGTGGACCTAATGGCATCCCGTCACAACAACAAAGTTCCTGTTTACGTGGCTCGCTCCCACGATCCTCAGGCCTTCGCCGCGGACGCTCTGGTTCAGGACTGGTCCCAGTTTCGTCTGTCCTACGTGTTTCCCCCTCTAGCTCTCTTGCCCAGAGTCCTGCGCAAGATCAGAATGGAGGGTCGTCGAGTCATCCTCATTGCACCGGACTGGCCCAGGCGAGCTTGGTATCCGGACCTGCTCCAACTGTCCGTAGAGATGCCGTGGCATCTCCCGGACCGTCCAGATCTACTCTCGCAAGGTCCGTTTTTCCGCCCGAATTCTGCGGCCCTCAAATTGACGGCGTGGCTCTTGAGTCCTGGATTTTGACGGCTTCTGGTATCCCCCCTGAAGTCATCATCACTATGACTCGGGCGCGCAAGTCTTCCTCCGCTAAGATCTATCACAGGACTTGGAAAATTTTCCTGTCCTGGTGTCGCTCTACCGGCCATCCTCCTTGGCCATTTTCTTTGCCGACTCTTCTGTCTTTTCTACAGTCCGGTCTGCAGCTAGGACTGTCCCTCAACTCTCTCAAGGGACAAGTTTCGGCTCTGTCAGTTCTGTTCCAGCGGCGTCTCGCTCGGCTGGCTCAGGTCCCCACCTTCATGCAGGGTGCGTCTCACATCATTCCGCCTTACCGGCGGCCCTTGGACCCCTGGGACCTTAACTTGGTTCTCACAGTCTTGCAGAAACTCCCCTTTGAGCCTCTTAGGGAGGTTTCTTTGTATCGTCTTTCACAGAAAGTGGCCTTTCTGGTTGCCATAACTTCTCTCAGGAGAGTCTCTGATTTGGCTGTGCTCTCCTCGGAGTCACCTTTTTTAGTCTTTCATCAAGACAAGGTGGTTCTCCGTCCGACTCCGGACTTTCTTCCTAAGGTGGTCTCTCCCTTCCACCTTAACCAGGACATTACCTTACCTTCCTTCTGTCCGGCCCCTGTTCATCGCTTTGAAAAAGCTCTACATACTCTAGATCTGGTGCGTGCTCTCTGGATCTATGTGTCTCGCACCGCTGCGCTTAGGCGGTGCACCTCTCTTTTTGTGCTAACCACAGGTCGGCGCAAGGGCCTCCCTGCTTCTAAGCCGACCTTAGCCCGTTGGATTAGGTTGACCATTTCGGACGCCTACCAGAGAACGCAGGCGCCTCCCCCGCCGGGGATCAAAGCACACTCGACCAGAGCTGTCGGTGCCTCTTGGGCTTTTAGGCACCAGGCTACGGCTCAACAAGTCTGTCAGGCTGCCACTTGGGCTAGCCTGCATACATTCTCGAAGCACTACCAAGTGCATGCTCATGCTTCGGCAGATGCGAGCTTGGGCAGACGCATCCTTCAGGCGGCGGTCGCCCATTTGTGAAGTTAGGTTCTGCCTACTTCTTAGTTTTTCTGTTTATTTCCCACCCAGGGACTGCTTTGGAACGTCCCAAGGTCTGGTTCTCCTAAAGGAACGATAAAGAAAAAGAGGATTTTGTTTACTTACCGTAAATTCTTTTTCTTATAGTTCCGTTTTGGGAGACCCAGCAACCTCCCTGTTGCCTGTTGGCAATTTCCTTGTTCCGCGTGTTTTCACCGGCTGTTGTCGTGGACAGAGTCTCCGGTTGTTCCGGCTTTTGCTCTGTTCTACTTGTGGGTGGCTATTCTCCTTCAGCTTTTGCACTAAACTAGCTGGGACTGGCTCACCAGGGGGTGTATAAGCTCAGAGGGAGGAGCTACACTTTTAGGTGTAGCACTTTGTGTGTCCTCCGGAGGCAGAAGCTAAACACCCAAGGTCTGGGTCTCCCAAGACGGAACTATAAGAAAAAGAATTTACGGTAAGTAAACAAAATTCTCTTTATTTAGCTAATGTATTGATCAATTCATTACTGCCCCATAACCAACTTCACGGTAATCTGTTATTTATGGGGTCCCTAACCAAATGTTACCTCTATATGCAGTTAAAACCTGCTTGTGCGCATGGGTACCTAACCTTTTTTTCTGTCTGAGAACCCAGTCCCGCCCTTTAGCCATGATTATTCAATTTCCTATATAGCCAGGTCCCTTGCTTCCCATACACAGCAGGTTTCAACCGCACATAGAGGTAACATTTGGTTAGGTACACATGCACACAAGCAGGTTTTAACCGCATATAGAGGTAACATTTGGTTAGGGACCCCATAAATAACAGATTACCGTGAAGTTGGTTATGGGGCAGTAATGAATTGATCAATACATTAGCTAAATATCTCTTTTTTTTTCCAAATAATCCTCATCAGTTATGCAATGTCACATTTAAAATTTTATTCCATTTTTCATATGACTAGTTGTATTTTTCATTCCTTATGTATCATAAAGCAGTTATGCTTGTTCATATTTCTCTGACTTTGGTGTGCAGCTTTCACTTCATATAGATTGTATATATTTTGGCTAGCACCCTGTTCACATTTACAATGGTGTTCCAGCAGTCATTTTGATTGTTGAGCACAGGACCTAACACCTTTGCGACTAGCCCCTGGCCTTATTAGCATATCATAAAGGATCTTTCGAAGTACTTTTCCTAAAGATCTCTTTATCAATGCTACTAGATACAGGGACAGTTAGACAGGGATTAGAAATATGCACCTAGAACTGCTCGTGGTTCAGGGTGCATATTGCACCTGACAGCATCCTTTAAAGGGATGGTCCAAAGGCTGAAGAAATTTCAATCTATTTATTGCCCCAACCTAAACTGATTTCTAATATGGCTGTATTAAAAATTTGACACCCTTCCCTGACTACAATATCTAACTACTATTGATTTTTTTTATCCCCTACTTCTGATCTAATGATGCATCATTTGAGAATCCCAGTGCATGCTGGAATATCCAAACAAAGCGTCATCAGAGTAGTTGGCATAGGAGCGGTCACTGATTCAGGGGCTGGTCTGTCCCTCTGTGTCCCTCTCTGTGCTAGTCTGGGTTGTCCCTCCTTGCTCGCTGTACACTGTGTGATCTGCACAGTGACAGTGTCCACTTTATTGCCGGCTCAGATCAGTAGAGTCAGCAACACAGAGCAGCGCACACTGTCAGTGCGCTCAGAGTACCCGGCGGCATTCAGAGACCAGTGCATTTAGATTGAAGTCTTCAGACCACCCAATCGATGTGGATCACTTTAAATTTGATTTACTTCAAAAATACAAACAACTAACAAGTAGTCTTACACCTATTGCTACTTAACTTTTTAGCTAATTAAATAATTGTACTCTGGAAGTTTTCTTGCATTTCATTTTGCTAATATTTCCATAGGCTTCTGTAAGTCTATACTCTGTATTCTGCTCTGAAAAAAAAATATGTGTGCCGGATGGAGCAAGTGAAGAAAACTGCATCCAGAATTGAAAGAATTCAGCACTCCTCCATTTTTATCAGCTCTTCCTGGCCCTGAGATTATGATAACAGCCCTCCCTCCCAGCCATTTCCCATTATGTTGTTTGTTCGGAGCATATCCCACAGCCACCACTGAGGCCCACATAGTAGGATACTGGTTTGTCACAAAACATGTCAGACATATTTCTTAATTATCTGTAAACTTATTTATAGAATGATTAGATTAGAACAAATAATAATGGGTTAATAGTAACCTACACAAAGTAAGACTCACTGCAAACACAACAGGAATAATATGTGTAATATACATGATTTTTATTTTTTATATAAATATGTTACGGATGGTGCTGCCGTTAATCCATTTAAATCCGTCAGTCTCCTAGCAGCATATAAATGGCACTACTGTCGGTGTTGATCCATTCAACTCCCATCAGCTCCCTGCAATGCGTTTGTAGAGCATCAATCGGTTGCAAAGCTAAAGCCTGAAAATAGTGCCATAATCAAATTAATTTTTTTATGAATTTCCAAATTTCCCTCCCCCCACCTTAAAATGTAAAGTTGATCTCTTGTAATTTCCTGGTAATTTTTAACATACAGTGGTGTAAAAGAGTATTTAGTCATCCACCAATTGTGCAAGTTCTCCCACTTAAAGAGATGAGAGAGGCCTGTAATTGACATCATAGGTAGACCACAACTATGAAAGACAAAATGGGAAAACAAATCCAGAAAATCACCTTGTCTAATTTGGCAAGATTTTTTGCAAATTATGGTATTTGGTCAATAACAAAAGTTCATCTCAATATTTTGTTATATATCCTTTATTGGCAATGACAGAGGTCAAACGTTTTCTGTAAGTCTTCATAAAGTTGGCAGACACTGTTGGTGGCATGTTGGCCCATTCCTCCATGCAGATCTCCTCTAGAGCAGTGATGTTTTGGGCCTGTCGCTGGGCAACACGGAATTTCAACTCCCTCCAAAGGTTTTCTATGGGGTTGAGATCTGGGGACTGGCTAGGCCACTCCATGACCTTAATGTGCTTCTTTTTGAGCTACTCCTTTGTTGCCTTGGCGGTGCACTTGGGATCATTATCATGCTGAAAGACCCAGCCACGTTTCATCTTCAATGCTCTTGCTGATGGAAGGAGGTTTGCATTTAAAATCTCATGATACATGGCTCCATTCATTCTTTCATATACACGGATCAGTTGTCCTGGTCCTTTTGCAGAGAAACAGCCCCAAAGCATGATGTTGCCACCCCCATGCTTCACAGTAGGTATGGTGTTCTTTGGATGAAACTCAGCATTCTGTCCCCTCCAAACATGACGAGTTGTATTTCTACCAAACAGTTCTACTTTGGTTTCATCAGACCATATGACATTCTCCCAATACTCTTCTGAATAATCCAAATGCTTTCTAGCAAACTTCAGACAGGCCCGGACATGTACTCACTTAACCAGGGAAACACGTATGGCACTGCAGGATCTGAATCCCTGGCGGCGTAGTGTGTTATTGATGGTAGCCTTTGTTATGGTGGTCCCAGCTCTATGCAGGTCATTCACTAGGTCCTCCCGTGTGGTTCTGGGAATTTTGCTCATCGTTCTTGTGATCATTTTGACCCCACAGGGTGATACCTTGCGTGGAACCCCAGATCGAGGGAGATCATCAGTGGTCTTGTATGTGGTTTCCATTTTCTTATTATTGCTCCCTCAGTTGATTTTATCACACTAAGCTGCTTGCTTATTGCAGATTCAGTCTTCCCAGCCTGGTGCAGGGCTACAATATTGTTTCTGGTGTCCTTCGACAGCTCTTTAGTCTTTGCCAGAGTGGATTTTGGAGTGTGACTGTTTGAGGTTGTGGACAGGTGTCTTTTATACTGATAACAAGTGCAAACAGGTGCCATTACTACAGGTAATGAGTGGAGGACAGAGGAGCCTCTTATAGAAGAAGTTACAGGTCTGTGACAGCCAGAAATCTTGCATAGCCTAAGGGCCCGTAGCTTGAGGGACAGCGCAGGTGCACACTAGTCCCTGCGTCTTACCGTCACTGGCATGACAATGTGCATGTTTTTGGAGGGTTTCCCCCATGTGATTTAATTTGGTTTTCACATTAACACCAAAATGCACTTTTGTGCTTACGTAACCCATGCGGTTAGGACTTTCTGGCTCATATTGAATATAAAGTTTGTTGTTGTTTTTTACATCTTCATTGATTGTCTTCCAATTTTCCACATTAATATGTATTTTAAAGAAACATGCTGAAATCTTGCAGTTCTCACTCCGGCCACTGAGCTTCACAATAGGCTGACACGTCCTGCCCTGTACAGATCACTTTTCAGCAGTCATCTATCATTATCCTCACAGTCAGGAATTCCTCCCTACGTTATGACCATTGCATGTATCATATAACTCTCCCATAGCGGCCAGTGAGTCATATTAAGAAACTTGTCTCTTATGGATCATATAGGGGCTGTAAAGGACATCTCATAACAGTATATCAGTAGCTCAAGCAAGATACAGTAACTCACCTAAAACCGCGTATAGAATAATTAAAAAATAAAAAAATACAATCAAGCAATAAAAACATCTGCTTTTACTTAATAAAAATTCAATAGATTTGATCTCTTTAAATTGACCACAATTTTTTTATTCTTCTTCTGTAATAACATTTTCTTAGAGAAGACTAAAGCGGGCTTTATACGCTGCGATCTCGCTAGCGAGATCGCAAGCGATTGTACGCGCCCCCCGTCGGTTGTGCGACACGGGCAAATCGCTGCCCATCGCGCACAACCTCGCTTATCCCCGTCACACGGACTTACCTGCCCTGCGACGTCGCTATGGCCGGTGATCCGCCTCCTTTCTAAGGGGGCGGGTCATGCAGCGTCACAGCGACGTCACATGGCAGGCGTCCAATCGAAGCGGAGGGGTGGAGATAAGCAGGAAGTAAACATCCCTCCCACCTCCTTCCTTCCGCATTGCCGGTTGAGGCAGGTAAGGAGATGTTCCTCGCTCCTGTGGTGTCACACACAGCGATGTGTGGTGCCGCAGGAACGAGGAACAACATCGCTAATTAGAAGAAAACGATTTTTTGTTTTAGGACGACCTCCACGCGGCAAACGATTTTTGCCGCTTTTGCGATCGTTTTAGGTCGCACATAACTATTACACGCTACGATATCGTTAATGACGCCGGATGTGCGTCACAAACAACGTGACCCCGACGATAAATCATTAACGATATCGTAGTGTGTAAAGCCCGCTTAACGGTTGGGGTCAGACAACCGATTTCTCCACAGACGAGAAAATCGGTCAGATTATTCCAATCAGGATTTGATCAGCGTGGCCTTAGTTTTTTTCTTATATGAAAAGAAAAAGGTTTCTCTACCTTCTCCATTCTTTCAGTCCTTGAAAATTGGACAGCACTCAGATGTCATCATAGTGTCTTCCAGTTGTTCTCACTGACCTATACTCGTATTGCCGATTTTGACCCCTTGGATGAAAATCGGACATGTCTCCTACTTTTTCTCACTTTTTCTTCTGTCCTAGAAAAATTTGTTTGCCTCTGGTTCCTCCACTTCCATAGAATGTTGAAAGCACCAACTCATCTCTTAGCTGATTAATGTGAATATATGTCTTTACGGAATACAGATTTTTACCAATAAATTGAGAAGAGAAGGCAGCAGATTTCTCCAATAAGATATATTCCAAAATTGCTTATTTTCATGTGTAATATTGATTTATAAAATTAAAAACTAAAGAAGGCTATACTTTAGTGTCAGTTTGAGCACTGTGTTGTGTAACGTCATTATTAGGATTTCATTAAAAGATATTATCTGTCTGTTTTTCTCTGCAGATCTGCCTTGTAAATGATCCTCGACCACAAAACCCTTTTGGGAAACTGTATACTGTTCAGTTCCTTGGGAACATGGTAGAAGGCAAGAAGACACTATATAATAACCAATCTATTGAAGTGTTAAAAAAGCTGGCAGCGGCCTCGATAAAGGATGGCGAGGTGGGTATACTAGTTTGTATTGAATAACCTTAAATAAATGTTGTGTTGGGGGAAAACCATATTGGGGCTGTGGAGGTCCAAGACCCTACATGCTGCTAAACCTGAATGGACCCCATAATCAGCCTAACAATGGTTATACTCATTCATTTCTTGGTTATGTGCTTCAGGTTTGACGATTCTAAATAAAATGTTAAAGGGTTTTGTCCAAACTTGGCAAGTTATCACAATCAACAGCGCTGGCGATAACTTGCTGGGACTCCTAAAAACTGGACACGGAAATGCCCCATTAGAATGCAGCGGTCTGTACACATCAGCATTCATAGTCTATGGAACAGCCAGACACGGCCATGTCCTGTACACTGGTATGTGCGGCAGTCCCATTGACAGTAAATGGAGTAGTAGTGTGTACACGCAACTACCTCTCCATTTTAATGGTGCATTTCAAAACCCCTTTCTTTGGATCGGAGGAGGTTGCTGTCAAACCAACAACAATCAGCAAGTTGGAAATAGTCCTAAAAAAATTAAATAAATATTATTGTTTGTGAATGCCGAACACCACACCCCTTTTATTCTTTTCTTGTTTATAGCTGTCAAAGAAAGGTGACATCCCTTCAAGTTTAAAGGGATTGTCCACTACTAGGACAATCACTTCTGATTCCACACGTATCCCCCAAATAAAATAATAAAGCTTATACTCATTTTCCATATCGGCGCTCTTCCAGCAGTGTCCGGAAGCACAGTGCGGGGGCTCACGTGGGGTTGTGACATCACGTGACTCCACATCCAATTAATGCCAACTTCCTTCTCCCCGCCTTCAGACCAAACGAGTTAATCAACAGGAAGTGAGCGCTTTGATTACACTCACTTCCTGTTGATTGCTCGTTTGGACCAAAAACGGGGAGAATGAAGCTAGAACTGATTGGACACGGGGCTTGTGACGTCACAACTCCACGTGAGTTCCCGCAACACAAGCCACAGCACCGCTGGAAGGCCATCGGTAAGGGAGGTCAGTATAGGCTTTATTATTTTATCCCTGGGGGAAACATGTGGAATCCGAAGGGGTTGTCCTAGTAGTGGACAACCCCTTTAAAAGTGGGGTTTGTATTGCAGTGTGTTTTGCATTGTCTCCTGTCTCATTAATAGTATTTTCTATTATTTTTTATAGGCTGTGTGGTTTGGATGTGATGTTGGAAAGCACTTTCAAGGAAAATTAGGAATCAATGACATGAACATGTAAGTTGGATTGTAAGAAAAGAATGTACGTGAAATTGAGTATTGGTAATGTACGCAAAATAAAAGGTGGTTAGATTTTAACAAAAAGAAAGGAATAAATGTGGCGATAATTTTACTCAAAATAAGATCCGTGATCATTGGTCTGATCTTGGCTCATAGTGCATGGACTGACCGATTGTCTCCCAAACCAAGAATGATGGCCTCATAGAAATATATACAGCTGTCTCTCTCGGGTCGGGAAGCGCGCGGTCAGTCCATGCATTGCAATCCTACATGGGACCGATGATCACGGGCTTTGAAGGCAACATAAACGTGAACCCTTGTGTTACGGGGGGACCGGCAGATTAGGACCAGGGGGTATATATCCTAATCGCCAGTCGGGGCCCACCGTGCTCCAGATGACAAAGGAGCTGCTGGCACCTGAGGGTTAGGCGGAGACTATAGAGCTGGATGGCTCTGAGATAACCCAGAAACTCTGGGAACCGGTCACGTGTGTTGGGACACGTCAGACCGGACGACAACCCGATTAGCGTTTTGGTGCACCTAGCGCTACACCAACCATGTGTGCAGGAAACACGTCAGGCCGGGTGGTAACCAGGTAGCGTTGACCGGAAGACCGCCACGAAAGTGCCCTGTCGGCCACGTGTGTAGGACACGTCAGGCCGAGCGGTCCTCCGATTAGCGTTTCTTGCCACCTCTCGCCTGGCCACGTGTGTGTAGGACACGTCAGGCCAGCTGGGTACACCAGTAGCGTTGACTGGGAAGCCGAGGAGGATAATGAACACCCTGTTAACTCCACAGAGGTCCTGGGGTACGCTGTCCGTGCGCGTAGGGGGCACAACCGGACAGGTGGCGCAGCAAGTGCGTTGTCCGTGTGCGTAGGGGGCACAATCGGACAGGTGGCGCAGCAGGTGCGTTGTCCGTGTGCGTAGGGGGCACAATCGGACAGGAAGCACAGCAGCCGCAGCCCAGTTAACGCCACTGGGCTGCTATAGCAAGACTGGAACGGCAGGAGGGAAGCACGGCGCCTGACCCTGATGTGCCGAGCCACGAATCTTGGCGTGACAGGCACCGTTCGCCTAACCCTACCTACCGCTTACCAACATAGGCTTATGCCGCAATGAGGCTCTAACATGGAGGTGTGCTCTGACTGAGCAAAAGTGAAGACTGCGCACCTCCATGTTGTCTCCAGCCCCTTTTATAACCTGGGTCCGCCCCAAACCCAGGGTGGAACCACCAAGGTCCAATAGCAGAGTGCCATGTCATCAGTGACGTCACATGCGACCTATCCAGAACCGCCACGTCATTGATGACCTGATGGCAGCCACGCCCAAAACACTTCACCAGTCATCGTCTGACGACCAATACTGAGGTGCCAGATCATAGGGGCGGGCCTCTGCGAGCCAGTCCGGAGTTGCCACGTCATCAGGACACCTGACACCCTCTGCCCTATCAGGGCCTGCCACCTCACGGACATGCTCAGTGAGGTCCTTACCGGACCTAGCATCTGGTGCACTAAGTGCGTGAGCATGCCCAGTAGCCTGAGCAACAGGCTCAGAAAGCAGACTATCAGTTTGAGCATGCTCAGTAGGCACATCCCAGAACTTAGACACAGCACGAAGTCCAAGTACCTGTGCAAAGAGGTTGTTAGGGTTAATTGTGGGAGCATGCTCAGTAGCCTGAACTGAGGACTTAGTCTCAGACATAACACAATCAGGCTGAGCATGCTCACTAGGCAAAACACCGGGCTTAAACTCTGGCTGGGGTAAATCGGCGCACGCATGCGCACTAGCCGCCTCTCCACACTTAGACACGGTGGAAGGAACAGCCAACTGGACGACCCGAGGCACGGCCAAAAACGGCAGCCGGCGCCTGGGCGCAACAGGAACCACAGCAGGCTGCTTGCGGCTATGGCGGCGCCGGTTCGTAACAGTACCCCCCCCTCTAGCGGCCCTCCCACTCGAATGGTCTATAGTCGCCACAGATACCACTGAGCGACGGGCGGAAGATGGAGACATGCAGTGGGAGCTACAAGACTCGCTCCACCGCTTAATCACCCCAGACGACCAGTCGATATGTGGGGAATGTTGCTTCAACCAAGGAATACCCAGCAGAATATCATCTGCACCCTTAGGGAGAACCAGAAATGAAATGGTCTCCCTATGCCCAGTTGACATGGCAAGGGTAATGGGCACTGTCCGCTGGTGAATTACCTTGGGCAACAAGGACCCATCCAATACACGGACTCTCACTGGCCTTGGCATTTGCACCAGTGGGATGGCATGCCACCGGGCAAAAGAGGAGGAGATGAAACTATCCCCAGCACCTGTGTCCACACTTGCCCTTGTGGACCATGTTGACCCCTTAAAGGAAATGGACGCGGAAAACGTCACCCTAATGGATGACGCAGAGTCCAGTCTACCTTCAGCTATGGTCACCAATCGCGGTCGCTTACCCTGACGCTTTGGGCAACGGTTGGCATAATGACCATACTGCCCACAAGCGAAACAGGAAATGCCCTTGCGACTCGAAGACCTAGCAACACCAACCCTAGCGATGTCCTCTAATGGAGGTGCAGTAGGAGAGACCACTACAGTGGCTGAACGACCCTTTGACCTGCGCTCCAGCTGACGTTCGGAGGTCCGCAGGTCAATGCGGGTAGCCAGAGTCATGAGGCCCTCAAGGGTAGTTGGTACCTCACGCGACGCTAATGCGTCCTTCATGTGCGAGGCTAATCCCCTCCAGAACAGTGGAATGAGAGTCCTCTCTGACCACCCCAGTTCTGCAGCAAGTGTCCTGAAACTCACAGAATATTGACTTGAGGAGGTACGCCCCTGCTCCAAAGTCAGTAGCTCTAGGGCCGAGTCGTGAGTGACCTGAGGCCCCAGGAACACTTGTCGCAAGGACTCCAAAAACTCCTTAGAGTCCTGTACTACGGGGTCATTCCTCTCCCACAATGGTGTAGCCCACTCCAGTGCTCTATCAGAGAGCAAGGAGATGATAAACCCCACCTTCGACCTCTCTGTAGGAAACCGTGCAGCCAACAGCTCTAGATGGACTGAGCACTGGTTCACGAATCCCCTACATGCCTTGCTGTTCCCCGTAAACTTGTTGGGCAGCGAGAGGTGAGGGAGGGTTGGAGTAGGCTTGGTGACTGACACCATTGCAGCCGCTTGAGCCACCACATCATCCTTATCAGCAGCAAGAGCAGACTTCTCCAGAGCCCTCACTCTGGCATCAATCTGCAGCATGAACTGACGTAGCTGCTCCATCTCCGCCATGCCAGCCAGACCCTGGCGCAGTCTTACTGTTACGGGGGGACTGGCAGATTAGGACCAGGGGGTATATATCCTAATCGCCAGTCGGGGCCCACCGTGCTCCAGATGACAAAGGAGCTGCTGGCACCTGAGGGTTAGGCGGAGACTATAGAGCTGGATGGCTCTGAGATAACCCAGAAACTCTGGGAACCGGTCACGTGTGTTGGGACACGTCAGACCGGACGACAACCCGATTAGCGTTTTGGTGCACCTAGCGCTACACCAACCACGTGTGCAGGAAACACGTCAGGCCGGGTGGTAACCAGGTATCGTTGACCGG